>NW_006921536.1:4966904-5035963 GCF_000340215.1 Pseudocercospora fijiensis CIRAD86
CCTAAGCTCGCACTAGATACATTAGCCTATTTCGTATCCGAGAACCGAAGGGCAATAGCTAGGCCTACTAGTTATAGCTTCTACCTTATTACACTATCTATAACATCTTCTATATCTCCCTCCTTAAACTATACTACTAGCGCGAAGGCGATAAAGCACCTACTAAATCCGAGGACATACTAGCTAATAGCGAAGAGCTATAGTCTATAGAACGTATTCTAAAGCATCGGACTAGGTAGGGCAAGAAGGAGTACCTATTAAGATAGTAAGGCTATTTACCTAAATAGGACTTATAGGAGGCTAAAGACTCGTTTAAAGATATAACTAAGTTATTAGATAAGTATTAGACTAGCGTAAAGAAGGCAAAGAAGGCTAAGAGCTTATAATGCCTATAATGTTACTACTAAGCCTAGGAATAATGCTACCCCCGGGGTGCTATTAGCTAACTAATTAGAGGCAAGCAATTGTTAGCAATAAAGGATAATAAGACTATACTACTATAGTAAACGCGTACTAAGTGTTAATAAGCGCGCTATAACGCGTCAACTATTCGCTACTCTTCTAGGAAACTACCTCTCTACTAACGCGCCCTACGAGGCCCTTCTCCTAGTATTTAGGTCCCCCTCTTATTCCTTTATTCTATTAAGGCCTCGAGGCCTAAGCGATCGGCGAGGACGGCGTCGCGCTTGTAACGGCGCGGCCGGCGCGACTATGTTAGTAACGGTATTGCGGAGTGTATTACTACTTAAGAAAGGAAGGATACGGCGATACTAGTAACGGTATTACTAAGTTATTGTTAGTTAAAGAAGGAAATTAGAAGCAAGGTAAAGTTAGCGCTAAGACGACTAGCGCCGCTATTATTAATATTACTTGCTACTGTTACTATACCTACGGACACAACCTTACCTGCCTTTAATTAAAACTTTAATTAAAACTTTAATCAAAACTTTAAGCCGCTTAAAAGATTGAGCGACTAATAGACTAGCTAACTAAGGGCAAAACTATAGAGCTAAGCTAGCCGGGGTCGATCTTGCGGATAATAGGTTACTCCTCGATCTATCTAATCCTTTAAGCGAGGCGAACCTCTACTACTACACTTATAATAGCCTTTACCTATAGAAACTAGACGAGCTGTGTTTTTTCGGAAAAGATAAGATAAGATTAACAATTGAAGGCTGCTAAACCTAGCTAATTAGGGCTAGCGAAACTACGAACAATAAGAACAATAACCCTCGGAAGCGGACAAACCCTCGGAAGCGGACATTGCTAGGTCTTTTAAGAGTAGACGCAAAGAACTCGATACGACATCACTTAGAACAGAGGTAGTGCTATAATACCTCGTACGTCTACCTGTTATAGTAGGGAAGACGCGCTCGTATTATAATTAGTCGAAGGCCTTTAATTCTTATAGATATATATCACTTTATAGTTTATTATATATAGAGATAGCGTAGTTAGAGTTGTATATTATGTTGTTTAGAGGTAAGGTTTGATATAGTTATATAATTAGGTAGTTGAGTGTTTAATTTAGCGCGGGCTAAGCAGCTTATTAGACTTGCTAAGTTAGCGGCAATAGAGGTCGTAGAACATAGATAGGCTACGAGGGCGCGGCCTTTAGAAGGGAAGCGTGTATTAGGGCTAAAGAGGCTATACGTAATTAGCATATAACTAGGCTAAGTAAAGCTAGGGTCTCAGTGCCTTAGGTAGGGCTTAGCGCTTAGCACTAGGCTAACTTGCCTGCCTTCCTCCCTCTCCTCCTAGCTCCTTATCGAATACTACTTGTACCTACTACTACCCTATCTACCTACTAACATACCCTTCTTACAATTAGCCTAGTAGATAGCTAGTACTGTTATAGTTAAAGCACTTCAACCCGGTTAGGGGATTGCTATAGCCGCTATTGCTGCTATTGTTAGTTAAGCGATTAGTATTATAGGGATACGAGCCCCTTCTACGGCCCCTATTACGACCTCCTCTATATAGCCGCCGGCTACGGCCTCTTCTACGATCGTTACTATTCCTATTGTTAGTATTGTTGTCTTAGTAGGAACCTTAGTTTCCTCCGCGGCTACGGTTGCTACGGTTGCTAGTAGGTCGGATCCTTAATTCTAGTCGTTGCTAGAGCTAGATAGCTCGTTTAGTAGTTTCGACTTCAACTATAAATTAAATACGTATAAGATTGGCCTGTTTAAACACACGGTAGCGGTCTAATTTAAGGACCAATTCCTATCTCAATTTAGGGCGTATTTCGGAGATCTAGATAGAATTAGTTTTAGTCGGGAGGTCGTCTTCGAGGGTCTTTAAATAGGCCTTAAATAAGCGAGCCGATTAATTAGTCTTTTGTTTAGCTCGAAGGTACTAGTCCTAAGCGTGTTATTGCCTTAGTATAGGGTTTCTAAGGGTGTCTAGTATAATAGTTTTGTAAGTCTGCTACTAAACAGTAGTCTAGTTATTAAGGGAGTTAAAATAGTTATCCTAGGTGCGTTTTAGGTCGCCGTTAATGTACTGTATAGCATAGACGACTAGTGAATAGTCATTTAGTAGAGCCCTTAGTACGTTTCGTTAGTTAAGCTTATAGTTACGAATATAGTCGTTGTATTGCTTTCGACTAGAGCTATTAAACACGGTGCAATCCTTAAGCTTCGCGTCCTTCTTTTATACGGAAGGTCCTACTACTAGTTCCGGTTTATTAGTAGTTGTTAGGGCTTCCTATAGGCGGCGAATCTCGAGGAGATTATCCTTTAGCTATTGTTCCTAACGCAAGGTAGCGAGCCTGTTTTAGGTAGCTTCTTAAAGTCTCGCTACTAGCTAGAGCCCGAAGGCTAGTTAGCTATATCGACGGTTAACAATATTACTAAGAATGTCGTTAACGGGCAACGATAGGTTATCCCCTTCGATTATAGGTTCTTTAGTAGGCCCTCTAGTAGGCTCTTTAGCAGGCACCTTAGTAGGAGGCACTTTAGTAGGCACTTTAGTAGGCACTATACTACTAGCGTTGTTATTGCTTACGCTACTAGCAGCAGTACGGTTGTTGTTTCGTAATAAACTGGCTATTATAAGGGGCGACACTAATAATGTATTATTAGCCCCTAAGATACGGATATAGCGGAATTAGTAGGTATCGGCTTAGTATACTTAACTTAGTATAATAGGCCGTATAGAAGGCCTTGCTTAATAATTGGTACGGTTGTTTCGATAGAATAGTACGTATAGGTCCCGTTCTTTAGGCGTAATATAGTTAGATTAGTCTTATTCGTAGCCGTACCGCTAAAAGCTCGAAATAAGGACTATCTAGCTGCTACCCTTAAAGGGTAGATCGAATACTATATAAGAAGGGTTATATTAGCAGGTAGATAGGGTAGTAGTAGGTACGAGTAGTATTCGATAAGGAGCTAGGAGGAGAGGGAGGAAGGTAGGCAAGTTAGCCTATTACTAAGCGCTAAGCCCTGCCTAAGGCATTAAGACCCTAGCTTTACTCGAGCCTAGTTATATACTAATTACATGTAACCTCTTTAGTCCTAACAAATTAGTACGGTTGTTTTAATAGAATAGTACGTATAAGTCCCGTTCTTCGGTCGTAATATAGTTAAATCGATAGTTTTAGTAGCTATACCGCTAAAAGCTTAAAATAAGGACTATCTAGCTACTACCCTTAAAGGGTAGATCGAATACTATATAAGGAGGGTTATATCTGCAGGTAGATAGGGTAGTAGTAGGTATAGGTAGTATTCGATAAGGATCTAGGAGGAGAGGGAGGAAGGTAGGAGAGTTAGCCTAACGCTAAGCGCTAAGCCCTACCTAAGGCATTAAGACCCTAGCTTTACTCGGCCTAGTTATATACTAATTACGTATAGCCTCTTTAGCCCTAATAGTTAGGACCTAGCGATAATAAGGTAAGGTATCGTTTAAAAGATAGTAGCCTAAGGATAGTATAATTATTTTACTTAGCTAGGGACTATAAAGTATATATACCTAATCTCGCTCTTATTTTATATCTAACTAGAATCGTAGTCGTAGTTATAGTAGTAGAAGTATTAGATATTAGGCGATAGTAATTATATTATTAGTATTATAAATAGTCGAGATAGCGAGACGACGACGAGTATTTCTTTTATAATAGTCGATTAGAGGATTCGATAAGAACGTAATAACTACTTAGGCGTACTATAGTACTATTAGCTAGGTACGGATTATAGATAGTAAACTAATAGTTTAGCTACTATCTATACTTTCGTCTATAAAAAAGATAATATATCTATATCCGATCTCTTATTCTCTCTCTCGCGACTCGCTAGTATCGCTATAATAAGAAGTACCGTAGTAATAACAATCTTAAATAGATATTATACTAATAGTAACTATATTAGTCTTATAAATCGTTAATTCTAGTTACTACTCGGGTCTTTTATCCTTTTACAGCTATAAATTATAACTACCTAACCTCTTACTATATCTACTCTATTATATTTATAATATCCCCTATCCTTTCTTTATTTCTATTACTACTATCCTCCTCCCCTCCCTCTTTACGCTCCGAATTTAGTAGCAAATGCGATAAAAAAGTCTCTCTCTCTCCTACTACTATTCCTATCCCCCTTAACCCTAAACCCTATATTAAAGCAGTATAGAAAGTAACAAAAACTAGGAAACTAAAGCCTCTTTTCGCTACTTGCTATGCTACTTAGATATAGGTTTTAGAGTTAGAGGGGGTAGTAGGAAGAGAAGGAGAGCGGATAGTCGACGGAGAAAAAGGGGATAATTGAGATAGGGGGGGGGGGGAGAGTATCGGGGCAATAAAGGTTGAGGAAGGTGGTAGGTATCTAGAAAGAGTAAGTAGAAGAACATCATGTTCGAAAAAAAAGGGGCTTCATCAGTTCGTGGTATCATGCCAGCTAGGTAGGAAGAAGTGCCGTGTTCTTCAAGTACCAGAATGAATGTATATACGAAGAAAGAAAGTGCATCGGCCATTCAGGTTCTATGTATATTCCAGTTTATGATTATTAACTCCAGGAAAGAGGAAGCGAGATCGATACCAGCCAGTAGAATACCCCAGGTTCCAGTTTGGATGGATGGATGGATGGACTGCAAGCTGTCACATGTCATTGATAGACCAAGGCCAGCGAGGGTGCGAATAGCCTCCGCATCGAGCACGGAAATGGCAGATCAGATCAGGATCCTGATTTAGGAGTACTGCTGTCTGAGGTAGGTACCGATGGAAATCGAAGGTGTCTGTAGGTACCTACATATTATTGCAAGGCAAGGCATAGCAACGAGGTGAATCCATGCCATGCATGCAGATATCAAGCGTCGTGGTAGAAGTCTCATCTGGGAAAGAAATTCGGTCAGTAGTGACCTTGGTGTATGTACAGTACAGTACAGTACAGTAAAAGTGATGAGGTTGCGTTGTTGTTGTCATCGAAAAAGAAAAAAAATCCCCTTTGATCACGGTCCGGGACTCGCGTGTTCCATTTCGAATGTTTCAATTTTGTTTGTTCGCCAGTTGGAAAGCAGCGGCAGTGCTTGACAAATGAGCCCATTTGTTGGAATGTATACATGTATTCTAGTAACGAGTCGATGCACGCCGGCGGGAATTTGCGATTGGTCTCACGGACATCGACGGCGCTGGAATTGTACATAGTATGATCGTCTGATGGCGGCACTACTGTGGAAAGCAGCACCGCTATCACATATCCCGTCCAGCTGCCGATGTGGAGGTATGCATGTGAGCGGCCATTTTGGCTGCCACGTTCCAATGAGAACCGTCGTAGCGGGAAGTTGACCCCGTATGAAAGGAACCCCGTCCCAGCCTGGTACTATTTCAAGCAACACAAAAGTCTCATTGCTGACACACCGACCTGCCTCATCTCGAACATGGAGCCTTGCATGTTGACCTTTGTCATCGGCTCTTTCCAGACACCCTGTTGACCGTTTTTGTACAAGTCGTGCTTGGGTGCGTGTTGGCCCGGACAAAGGCGGGTAGCGTTTTGGGAGAGGGGCTGGGGAATTCGCAAGGACTTGGGGCCTTGATCCCTGATACCACATGCAGACATGGTGATTCATTCTGATATCCGGCAGACCACAGCTCCATGTCTTGAGGCTAAACTGAAAAGGCAAATGGATGGTTCCTGGTATCCTTGCTGGGCATCACAGACATCGTCTCGCAGGGCTGCATAATAATGAAAAGATTGCATGTGCATGCAAGATGGGGGATGCCGTTTGAAGGTATTAGGGATGGGTGCAGATGCGAGTGCAAGTGCAAGTGCGGGATCCGGGTGATGTGCTCTCAAGAGTCAAGACGGCTGTCGAAGCACGGAGCCCAGGTCCGGGCCTGCATGTTCTCTCGCAGAGGATACCGCTTTCATTGAATCATGTGCCCCGTATACAACATGTCTGCAAGATCGTCGCTTTATACGACAGGTCTGCAAGATCGTGAGTCGTGCTCAAAGGCGGTGAACTATGCAATCGTCAGCAGTAGTGTGCGTGCAGAATGCGCAAGATAGTCCGATACTGACGTGTCTACGCGATGATCGCTGCAAGCATGACGATCTGCACTGTCCCACAGGATAGGCAAGAAATCTGTACTTTGATACTTTGATGGGATTGAGGTTTTCAGTCTTGGATGCCGAGTGCTCGTCGCTACTGTGATCACGATTGTGCTTCAGAGTGCAATGCATGATCAAGAGACGTGGACCAATGATCCGGCGAATCCTGTCCCATGCTGTCTGATTCGAATTGGTTACGAACGACTGGCATGTCACTGTCAAGGTCTATGTCTCTTTCTTGGCATGTTCTGACTCTGCTCCATCTTGGACGACTTGGTCGACGTTCCAAGCAAGCCAGGCCGCAGCGATCACACAGCTGCCGAATGTTGTACCAATAATGGCTCTGCCTCTAGACCCTTGCTTGGCCTTCAATTCTTCGTTGGAGCCTAGAATCGTGACCACATTCTTGAGGTAAGCATAGCTGAGACCACTCCAAGCTGTAGTGGCAGCCACCAGGCATTGGAAATACCTCATTGCAGAGTGCAAATGGTCCGTGTTCAAGTCCAGACTCTGCAGTATGCCTGTTTCATAGTCACCAGCAGTTATCACTGGTAGCGCGAGGGTGGAGCCGATAAGGATGAGCTGCAGGAAGGTATTGTACTTCGAGACCGTGGTGGGATGTACCTCGGCTGAAGGTAGCGAAAAGTCCCAATAACGGAGCAGCGTTTTTGGCGCCGGAAGCGAAGCATAGCGGTAGTATATTGCAGCCACTGCAAGAGATGCATCTCTGCCAAGAATCAAAGTCGCCAGATAAACTGTCGCGCGTCAGTCCCGAAGTGTGCAATTTGTGAAAAAGCGGGGAATCGCAATTGCCTTACGCGGTATCGCTCCTTTCACCGCCAGGGTGACTGTGAGAATGATCATCAGTGCTTTATCGGCCATTGGGTCGATCACACTGCCAGCCACTGTTTGCAGCTTCCATTTCCGCGCGATCCACCCGTCCACCAGGTCTGTGATTGCTGCATATGCGAAGAGCCCGAGGGCCCAAGCATAGTGATCATGCAGGAATAGATACGCAGTGGCAGGTGCAGCGAACAATCGAGTGACGGTGAGGAAGTTGGGAAGATTGTAGATGTTCTCGTGCGGCGTCAAGCTCGTTAGGGAAGAGCGGACCTTGTTTCCTACAGCTTTAGTGCGTTCTCGAGCGAGCTTCAGAGTGTGCGTGATAGGCTGCTTCGGCGTTGGATGTGAAGACTGCTACGTTCCGGAGGAGTTAGCTTGTTCACAACAACCGATGAGGCGTTCGCGGGTGGAGAGGGCTCCATTCGTGCAAGTCCTTCAGGTGTGGCGTTGAGAAGATCACGTGGGGGCTGGAACAGTTCCTGTAGGGCAGTGGAACACGTCACAGTGGCAGAGGCGTAGCGAGGATCCAATTCGTGACATTGGCGGTGTAGTCGTGGTGTGCTGGAAACGTGCGCAGGCGGTGCTGCCGCATACGAGCCATCACAGCTCATCTGCGGCATGTCTGTCATCGGCGCGCGGTCGAGAAAGGTCTGCGAATGGCGTGGTGTCATTCGATGAATGTCCGCGATGCCGTCGCCGTCCCGAAGTGACAAACAGAGCGACTTGTGGACTGTTGAGACCCAAGACCAGACGCCAGTGGGGTATCATCGCGCACGATGAAGAACGAGCGTAAGATGGACGAAGGCGACTTACGCTACAGGGCGGATCAGCACTTGCTCGACCACTGGCTGGCTGCCGCTTGTGCCGCGAGTCCTCCGAGAGCAGGCGAAGTCGTGTTGATGTGGGCCAGGAAGCAGGTGTCCTGCGTAGACGATGTGAGTACATGCATGATCAGTACGCGTGGTCGTGGTTGATCTAGTCACCGAAGGATGGGCCATGGTGTGCAGTGCTGCCGTTGAGCGTTCTGGCCAGAAGCTGAGCGATTTCTGGTGTTGAGAGCTCGCGCCTGAGAAAAACGAGGGACAAAAGGCACGGCGCGTGAGAGCTGCTTGCTCGGTGCAGGCACTTTGCCGGTGCGATTTACATGCTGAATATTGACACGCAGGTGTTGTTGAACGAATGCTCCTGCCATGTCGCTCTAATCCATGTCGCAGGGAAGTGATGTAGGAAGAATCAAGAATCACGTGGGGAAGCTGGAAAGAGTTCAACTTTGTGTCTCGCCGGATAGAGATGTATTACCCGGTGTCCGGAAGACCGCACGCAGAAGAATACGCGCGATGACAAGATCCGCACTTTCTCCGTATGGAAAGATCCGCAGAATCAATATACCGCACCGCACGGAGAAAAAAAGCACCAGCTGTTGCCTCGCTGCTGGTTACTGTTGCCATCTTTCTTCCCGTATCCGACCGGTCTTCTTGCAGTGAAGAGGATCCACAGCAGGGATCTCGAAGACTTCCAAGCACCAAGACGCCCGAACTACTGTAGCATACTTCCGGCATGCGACTAAGCGAAACCATCATTTGTCTTGGAGCTTACCGCGAACGTTGTTCCTGGAATGAAAGCAGACTTCACCAACGCGTGTGGGGCCAAAGATTTCGAGGTCATGATGACTTTCAAAGCATGCTTCGAATTTCGTCTTTTCTCCTCACACTTTCCATACTCGTATTAGCTATAGCGATGAGTTATACTCATGTAGCAGAGGTATGGCCGCAAGGCACCCCAGTACCAGAGCAGAACGCTTCCCATTCAATCCATCCCCGCTCATTGCTCGTGAAATTCCCTCCATGCCAGTACCACCGCCACATTACCATTGTCGCAGTGTTGAATCGTCACATTGGAAAACGCCCGCCCATTCTTCAAAAATCTCCCATTCTCGAAGCCATCCAAGCCTTTCAAATCTCCTTCAAGTCCTCATCGTGACGGAGCTTGCCTTCCCTCCTCATCCTACCATGACCTGCCGTGCAAATTCACGATCCACTGGGCGGCGCATAATCGTCGCCATTTGCGTAACATTTGAGCACATTGATTGTACTTCAGCCGACGTCTTTCCTACCTCTCACGACATCGTCATCATCATCATCATCACCTCCAGATCCTTGTCTGCGGTGGGCTTCATTCTATGTAGCATAAGGCGTTGGCTGAGCAGCATGCGGTGCAGGTGGATAGCTGTATGATTGACCATTAGGTGCAGGTGCAGAGTAATTCGAGCTGTTGCTGATGCCGAGGCCATTCATTTCGGCGCTGGAATGCCCTGACTGCGGTGCTGGAGGAACTCCATACGAGCTCGAGCGGTATGGCATGCCTGCGTTGTGCATCTGTCCATTAGGGTCTTGAGCAGGCGTGCCTGGATGACCCGACTGTGGACTCTTCACCGACGGATGAGGCGACTGAGTCACCGCGCTTTGCGAAGCACTCTGAACGCCGTAGCTCTGAGTTGGAGATCGCACTGCGTAAGGTTGTGATCCTGCATTGCTGTACATTCCCTGCGGCTGTCCATTGGTCGGAGGGCTGTAAGACTGTAGAAACGTCAGCTCAAGTGCTCGATAGAAGGAGCAAAAGCCACACATACAGAAGGCTGGTACATTCCAGACGGGTTGGATTGCGAACCATTGCGACCCTGCATCGGTGGGTAAGATGGAGCATATTGATTTCCGTATGGCATGCTCTGGGTAGTCGACTGGCTCTCAGTCTTGGCGACAGATCCGTGTTGTTGTTCCGGGGGTTTGTAATAACTCCCTCCATACGGCTGGGTGCTGTATTGTGGTCCGCCGTAGGGCATTGCGCCCGCAGACGCTGGCTGAGTTGGCCACGCTGTGCCCGTGGTGACACTACCGTACATCCCGGCTCCTGTGGAAGCGGTCATCCCGTACATGCCCGGGTATTGGCGACCGAAGTACTGTCCGGGAGCTACACCATAGCCTTGCATCGAAGAGTACATCATTTGTGGATGTGCGTTCATGTGGCCGTCAATGGCGTAGTGCTCAGTCTCCTCGACTGGCGCGCGGAAATTCTGCTTCAGGTACAGCTCTGGGCGGACGGAAATGTTCTGTAGCCTGGCATCGGACAATGGACGTGGCAGCAAGTTATTCTTCACGTCGTCAACCTTGTAATAGGAAACCATGTGGTGAGAGATGCCGTTCACGGAAATGCTCATCGTCTTCTTGACCAGTCCATCGGGGCGGAAACCGTAACTGTCTACAAGACTGCCGATGAGCGAGCGCTCGAGCTCCTTGTCTTGGTCTGTCGATGGGATTTCTGGCTTCAGTTCGCCGCCGACGTTTGGTGTAGGGGGGGTGAGTGGGGCGGGCATCTGCTCGTTCTCCGTGCCATCCGAGTCTCGTCGTGGGTAAGGCTCGCCTGGCATGCTGGTTCTCTTGCGCTTCATGGCGCGCTTCTTCTCGCCAGGAGGAAAGGGCTTTTCCAGCTCGCGGTAAATAAGAAAGTTGCCAAGAATACGGCTAGGGCTCCACGCAACGCCGTCAGTCCATCGTTTGATGCCGGACGCGTTTTCCTCGTAAATGAAGATGCTGCCACTCTTGATGAGTGAGCTGCGTTCTCGGTCGTGTGGACGACGAGGCACATGGTGAAGCTTTCCGCTGAGACACGCCTCGAACAGGACCAGTCCGTCCATGCTGTTGTGCACAAAGCCATGAAAGGTGGGAACCAGCGGTCCTGCGCCGCCGCCTGTGCTCATGTTGGACTGGGGGATGTGTGGGATTGAATGTGGAGTGAAAGATGGCGCGTCAGTTGCAGCGCCTGGTTACCGGCAGGTGCGAAGTCCGGCGGATGCCAGTGAACACGGCCTGCGCGTTGTCGTCAGAGGGCCGTGGTGGAGCGCGAGGTGGTGCAAGACGCGCGTGGAGTGCTGTAATATAAAGTTGCTGTGATCTTCCGTGCCGACACTCAGATTTTGAGTGCGCTGGCGGGGTCCAGGAAGAAGGAGCGCGTCAAAGAATATGCGAAGAAGCAGCAGCAGCAGCAGCAGCAGCAGCAGCAGCAGCGCTCGCAAGGCTCAAGCGTCGTTGCACTGTGAGTGGTGGTTAGCTTGTGAAGCGAGCGGGTGGTGGTGCTTGTGAACGGGGCACGCACAAGCACAAGCGCGGTGATGGCGGGCGAAAAGAAGCGCGGTGGAGGGTAGTCGCAAGTGCTAGCGCAGAGAGAAACACAAAAAGTGCGGCAGCGCTGAGGTGGTAGGTTTGCAGAAGTTCTTGTACCTGATGGATGCAGAAGGCTAAGTGGCTGCTCAAGGTTGATGGCGTAGTGAAGATCAAAAGCTTCAGGCTGCGGTGGAAGGTTCGGGCTGGGCGAATTTAAGAAATGGGATTCGCAGGTGCAGGCGCAGGTTGATGAGCGTGGAGATGGGAAGGAGGGCCTTGGGTCTCAGCAGGTAGACTTTGCGGGCAGCGCAAGTCGTGGGCAGCGGACGGACGTGCAGTGCCAGAGCCAGAGCCAGAGCGAGAGCAGGAGCATCGACTAAGGTCGTGCGCAGAGTGGAGGGGACCGCGGACAGACTCGCAAGTCAGTGGACACTACTGGGCACAGGCGTGAGGGCGAGGGCGAGGGCGAGGGCGAGGGCGCGGGCGAGGGCGAGGGTGAGGGTAGGCACTGTGCGGGCAGCGGTAACCTAGAAATGCCTCTTGACGACACTCCCCCGCCGTTAAGCATAAGAGCGACAGAGTTCAGGCTGACCGGCTCACGACGATAGAGTTCAATGTGAGCAACGGCCGGCGTGGGATTCGCTGGCCGTGCGCGCTTGCAGGCCAGGCACGTCGGTCGTCCAGCACAATCGCTGCCACGCCCGCTGCACTCAGTTAGGCTGCGGAGCTGCTCCACTGGGAACCGCTGGCCCAAGGGTTCGTCTGATGGGCAGAGCGCGGCAGCGGTGCTGGGTCCTGCCTGCGCTAACAGCGATTGTGAGGCCTCCATGTCCAGCAAGCGTGCATGCCGGCCTGTTGCATAAAACTGCACTGCACGGCTGGTGCCGCGCGACGACTTACCAGCTGTGGAGGGAGATGCGCATCCCAATCCCGGTAGTGGGCGTGCTGTGCCGACGCGACAGAAGCTGGAGAAGAGAGGCGCAGGGCGATGCGAGCAGATGGTTGCAGATTAGATTGCTGAGCTTGGTGCGAGCGAGCGAGCGTGCGTCTGGCGCGAGGTCGTGCTAGAAGTGCTGGAAGTGCTTCGTGCTCCAGGCCCTAGCGTCTAGCGCGTTGAATTTCGACGTGCTGGGCACTCGGGAGAGGACTAAGGTGGTAAGGTGGTTAGGTGGTACGAGGTCACGGCCTGCCCGGCAGGAATATTAGTAGCGTCTCCACCGCACGACTACTGCGCTGCCCAGTGCACCGTACAGCAAGACTAGAGAGCCCAGCATGCGCGAGGCAGCCTGCCTAAGCTGGGATTCGGAAGATTCCCCTGCTCGCCATGGGCTATAACAGCCGCGCGAGCGCTGCAGCGAACATCCTGCCCACCGATAATCACACACCCGTCCAGGACCGCCCGTCCAGCACTCGAGCAGCAGGGAAGCCCGCTGCTCCTGTCTAGCCACTCAGCCTGCAGATCCGGAAGGCTCGAGCCGTTGATGAGACTGCGCATCCCAGCACCACGGAATTGCGCAGGACACCGGCTTGAGCTCGGCGGGCCACGGCCAATAGCGCCAACATGTGAATAATGTACCAGAGCACACCTGCGCGAGGCAGTGGCAGCATGCCAAACAAGGACAGCAGCGCCAGGAAGCCTGGCAAATGGGCCAACTACATACTGTACCAACCAGCAACGCATCACTTGCCATGTGTGCGTGGGTGGCGACGTTGTTGAATGTGGATAGCCCTCTTGCCATAATGCCATTGCCTTTCGGCCTGTTACCTCCCGCGAGCTTGTTCTGCTGCCAACACTTCTGGGGTTCGAGGTTGTTCGCCGTCGACAGGTCACTCAGCACCGTCAGCACGCAGCCTTCCGTTCACAGAGTTTGATATGCACGCCTGTAATAACCGGCTGTCCAACTACTGCGCAGTCGATCATTCACCACGGCTGTGTTGGACTCTGCCCCAGAGCCAGATCTGACCAGAGACCTTCGCAGGAATCTCAAATCGCGCTGGGCTTGCATCTACTCACCACGGCGGCCATTCAAAGCACAAGCGGCAGCTTTCTCCTAGCGTGGCATTTCCCAGTAGCCGTTGCGGGCAAGCGCACCAAAGGCGGCCGGCTTGGGGCAGGCAGGAACAAACGAGCAGCGATATCCGGAAGAGCATGACTAGCAGGTCTGGTCTTGCAGTGCTGCGTGCGCGAGGGCTCTCCGGTGGCCGGACGTCTTCTGCCATGTCATGCATGGTCTAGCCAGCAAGCCACGTACGAGAGCGCGTCTGAGCGTCTCCCCAGCCCCAGCGCAGTGCAGCGCAGTCAGATTGGCTTCACACCTTCTATGGAATTGTAGTGTTGTGGGTTTACAGCCCCTGAGAAATGGAGGTTGTGTACATCGTATATTATACTGGTGTACACCCATGGATACACATCGGGTATACCCGAATACCAGGATATCCGAGCAATATTAAGCAGCTTGGCGGGTTGTAGGCGGGATATCAGCGTATCCGATAACTCCGCCTTGTGTATACACAACGAGCTCGCCTAAAAGGGTCGTATACATAGTGTATTACAGAGCGTGTACACCATCCACAGGTTGGTGGACCCCATCACTATGGAATTGGCTTACACGCTCTGCAGCATCCCTTGGAACGGTGTGAACTCTAAGGCAGCTGCCGACAGTGGTGGAATGAGAAGCTTGATGAAACGTTCTGCAGCACGAACTACACCTCCACGGAAGTTGATATTGTTATTATCGATGAACGAGATGGATTTCTGTGATGAGGATGCGCTGCTGCTCGGTCAGATAGTGCCCTGCCCTGCCCTGCCCTGCACTGCCGAGATTCGATTCGCTCGCGGATCTGCACGATCGAGAAGGGAATTGCGGTGCGGTGCATGCAGGCGATCCGTCTTCATCGAACTCCACATCGCAAACCAGGATGCATCATCGCTCCCCCGAGGCAGCCAAAGCCACCACCACTCGCTTCATCCGCGAGAATTCCCTTGACGCAACATCATTCGTGGTTTCAGGTGGATTCATGACCAATCACTAGCTTCCACCCACAATACCGTCCACACGGCGCTAGCGTCGAGATTGCTGACCAAACAGGAAAGGCGGGGCGTTGACACATCTGCAATAATGTTCGGTACTTCTCAACCAGACGTCCAGAAGCAGTCTGCAGCGAGCCCATATGCCAGGCGCAGGCGATGCGCTCTTGTGTGGCTGAGCGCACCGCGAAATGGTGAGGTTGATGAGAGTGTGCTCACGATGCATTGCTCTGTTAGCCGGCAAGTCCCAAACATTAGCCGCATGGGCCGGCCTGCGAACCAATATCGCACGGCGGAATACCCTATGCTGCACTGCTCCAGAAATCAAATTGCAAAGCCATCGCTCGGTAGAGGCAAGGACCACCGACCACATCATGGCACTACATGGATGATTGACTATCGTAGCCGCTGCCTGACTACTGATGAATTTGTGCCTCTCACGAGCGCCGAAGTCCTTTTCGCAACCTCTCCTCGGGACACCACTACTCTTGGCGCTACCGCCATACGTGGGGCCTCAATAACTCCCACCATGAGCATGAAGTGCTTGTCTTGTCCAGTCACCGTCTCTTCGCCGAATTGGCCACGCCTGGGCCCCGACGACGATATCAACGACTCGTGGCGCGGCATTAGCCTTCTTCAATCTTACTGCAGACACAACGGCAAAGCCATTGCGCTGGGTCAGTCGCAAACCATGCTATATCACCAGCTTCGCAAGAGCCCACGCCATTTATTTAGTCGAGTGGACATGTCGTTGGCTATTGCACACAATGCCCTTGCGACATTTCGAAACGTATTCGAGTGTCCAAGAAATCTGGAAAGCAGGTCGATCTTGATGTTTCAGGTCCTTAGGAGCGGCGCAGTGCTCTGAGTAATGGTGCTCGGCGACGCTGCATAACCTCGGTTCTGGCGGATCTCTGCTACATCTCGCCCTTCGAAGGCGCATTTGGGCCGCCCATGTTGGATGTTGCATCTGCAATAGCACTTGCGTTATAGCATGCGACCCTTGAACTTTGAGTTTGAGGATGGCGAGTCGTGAAGCGTGCAGATCTGAGGTCTCAATACCTTCGCCAACTGTGCGACAACTATACTGTCGGTATTTGGGAAGGCACGAAAGTGCCTACTGACATCACTCTTCAAATTTTCAACGACAACCAGATTAACGGACCATTCATCGGGCTAGCGGCTCGCAACTCGCAACCCAAATCACATCAATGCTCCAGCAGATTTGTTTCACTCCGCCCAGGTGACATGAAGACATATCGACAAGTGGAAATGAAACCCTTCTGTCCTAACCAGTTTCTCGGAATCGATCTCCTGCAACAGCCATTGCACCACTGCGATGCCAATGACTCGAACTATAGGCCGTCCAGCTTAATATCGATTATTACGTGCATCCATCATCAGCATTAAAGGATGAGCGACAGCTTATCAGGCGCTTGACCGCCATTATTTACTCAGTCATCGGTCTCTGCCATTCAACACGAATCACATAGTAAGCTCATTTGCAAACAACACGTCTTCAGATTCACATACCGACGATACGCCCAAAGAAGCAATCTAGGATGTCGCAGTGCTCAGGTTCCCCCGACTTTGCATTGAATGCTTCCCATGTGCCGCTTAGAAGCACCCAGCTATCGCAAGACAGCTCATCCCAGTCCAAAAGCTGGCTGAACGAACCGATAGGAATGCTCGTATCAGTCAGTGCAGGCAACATGCCTTCTACAGCTCTCGTGGCCGCACATCAGGCGGGTAAAGCTTTCTAAACTGAGATACCTCTTCCCGCGAGTGAAGTTCATGATAGGCATTTTTAAAAGATGTTTCTCCTTCCCCAGAATTGCTATTCAATATCAAGAAGCTGGTGAAAATGCCGAGAATTCGAGACCGAATGTTGTGGCAGAAGAAAGGTCTACGGTCACAGTGGTGCCACCGCAATTGTCCTGCGACTGGAGAACAACTGGCTGACCCTTCGGCAGAGTGGTGCTCTTGCTTTGTTGCGCACCACTTCTGTCTGACAAAGCAAAGCAAAGTTGCAAAATCAGGAACGGGAATCAAAGACAGTCGCGTCAACCAGTCGTCCAAGTAAGCTCTCCTAGCTGCTGAACTCTGTGGTGTGATCTCCGTGACTAAGTTCTAACGAAATAGAACAGAGTTGATGAACACATGGCAAGCATCTTAGGCTCGAGCCCCGAGTGCATCTGCCGTGCCGTCGCGGTTAGGAACTCTAACTTGCTCAATTGTGACGATTGGGAGATACCGTACCGCAGTCCATTCTTGCACAAGCTGGACATCTGAACAAAATCTGCTGGCGAGCTCAAGTAGTCTTGCCCTATGCGACGCTATTCTCCTGCTTCGTGTGGACGGTGTGTACTATAGTGATTTTGAACAAATTGATACTACAGCTGAAGTCGAGGATCGCTGCTTATTCTTGCAAGGGTGCGATGTGAGGCCATCACAAGCCGCTCCTGCCAAGAGGCGTTATGGCATGGCCAGCACAAAAGCGGAAGCCTGGAGGCTTGTGTACTGTCCCACAAACTAAGCAACACGTCTCGACAACACCGGCCAGCTCTACCACGATTGGTTTCCACTGCTATGTACTGCAGCCGTCCTCGGTCTCCGTCAGGCAGCTTCTGGCTTCTCCTGGTCGTCTTGGCCTCGGCAGTTCAGCCAGCAAACAGGAACGAATCGCATCTTCCCAGCCAGTCCTTGCAAAGGGAGAAAACTGGGTGTGGGTGAGCAGTGAGCACTGAGCTGAGAGCAAGGTTTGCACTAGCAAGAGCTGGCATCTTGCATGATGCACCCATCCATCCCACCAACCTGCAGGGTGTCTCTCCTGCACAATGCAACGCGCTCATCATTCTTCACACACAAGGACAGGACTCAAGCCTCAAGGATATCGCGCGCAAATTGTTGGGCACACGAAAGAATGCCGGCGTCGATGAGATGATCCCGTCTTCGTGTGCTAAAGAGGCCCCGTGGTCCGTCTACAGGCAACCTCCATCCCCACAGAGCAGTGCGATCGCGCTTCTCACCGCTACCAGGCTACAGTAGTGGTAGCAATATTGCAGCACGCGAACAAAATAGCTCAAAGGTGCAAAAAGCCGAGGCCTCGACAAAAGCCGTAAATTTACAGAGCAGAAGATTAGCACTCGTGGTGTATCTCTTCACAGTAGAGTGTGAGTTCCGAGCTATGCCGCCGCCCCAAAATGTCAGTCGCAAACGTAAAAAAAAGTAATAATAACGCCATCTCGTTAGTCGAGCATATCTTGCAGTGGGCAGTTGCTTGTGCCGCACAAGCTTGTGCCAACACCCTAGCAAAAAGCCGAAGAGAGGAAAAAAACGGAAAAAACGAGCGTCCGGAAAGTTGGGCTAGGGCCCAGGGAGTCGAATGGCAGTCGTGATCGCTGCTAGGTTGTTGAAAAAGTAATTGCCCGGCAGTTTGCCGAGGGGCAAATGCTTGCGTTCATCATCTTTCTTTCTGTTGGTAATTCTTACTAAAAAAAAACCTACATGTACCTACCAATCTACTACTGACATACGCGTTGACGCCTTTTGTTAGTGGTAGAGAGATGCTAACTTTTTATAGGATTTCGGAGTGATAATGAAAAAAAGCTAAGATCGTGCAAGATGAGAGTAGATTGTGAAGCGAACTTTGCAGATAAACATCTCTAAGTACATATATGTATGATCTGTAATCAAGCGAGTTCTCTTCACGCCTTTTCCCACGACCTAATAAGTTAAAAAATTAGCAATCGATAGGTATACCGAGCATTTTCCCTTTCCGACCCGACCCTCCTCTCATCACGCAAGCGAGTAGTGTATTATTGTTGTTGGAAATGCGAAGAAGCACCAACAAAATCCTGACATCATATGTAGAGAGGGCGCAAAACAAATCGGAACCCGAAGAGCCTATTCGCTCGTTCGTTGAGCATGACCCCGTCGACCTTGCTTGCCCACGTTTCTTGTTCAGCACCGCACACCCCCACTATTCTACTTCCGGATGGATCTCTGAATTCCCCTGATCCTCGTCGCAGGCACTGTAACTTCGATACCTTATTTCCTGTATGTATGTACTACTCTCCAGCAGTTTGGGTCGACAGTCGAGACCAGGTCGCACGAATCGAGAAAAGTCGCGACTGCGTGTTTTTGTCCTCTCTCTATTTGTGGTACATACCTAGCAATCAATCCGGGACCTGGGTAGGAGGGAGGGTGGAAAGAGGAGGAGGAAGTACTGTACAGGACAGTAAGCGGGTATACTTTTATACACATATACATATGTACATACAAGTGGCGGCGTGCCGGCAATGGAGTCTGAGAGTGTTGGCAGGGTATGCTAGACTATGTTTCAGAGATGTAAAAACCTTAGTAAACTAGTAAATAGTAATTACTATAGTAATAGTAACATTACTATAGTAATCACTATTACTATCACTATTACTATTACTAGGGACCTTCGAGAAATAGTAATAGTAATAGTAATAGTAAAATAGTAATTACTATTCTACTATTATAGTAGTTTTTCTACCTATTCTAAGCTATAGAATTACTTAATAAGTATAATATACTATAATATACTATAATATAATTAAGGATAGTCTAATATTAAGAGTAGAAATATATATTACTATAGTATATATATAATAGTATAGTAGCGGCTTCTACTAGTCGCTATAGTCGATAATATATATACAATAGTATAGTAGCCGCTAATATTAGCCGCTATAGTTGCTATTATCTAGTAAGGGCAGGTATACTTATATAGGCAGTCTTTCTAATAGCTAGATAGAGCCGTTATCTATTTTATACTATATAATCGTTACAATTCTATTATCTTATAGCCGTATACTTAATATATATTTTTTATATTTATACTAGCTATAGGATTACTTATATAGTGCTCTAGACTATATAGATATTTACAGTATAATATAGGTATAAAAGATTAACAGTATCTACCTAAATAAAGAAACTACTATAATAAAAATAATATAATACCGGTATTCTTATAGAAAGTATCTAATAGACTATAATTACTTAATGTTTCTTTCTAATATAGCTATACTATAATCTAAGTCTAGATTATAATAGAATTAAAAGCAATTTATATAAAGAAAACCCTTTAATACCCTTAACTCCTACTACTATATATAATACTACTATACCTAGATAGCTAAGACTAGGCTAAATAGCCTAGTCTAAGTCTATCTCTCTATCGGCTATCTCCTCCGAGTCGGCGAGTCCTTACTATCTTCCTTACTACTATCTATCTCGATACTGTTTCTAGTACTAAGAATCTCTTCTATAGTACTATAGCTTAGAGATTTAATCTCCTCCTTTGAGGCCGTACTTAAATAGGCCTCTATAAGAATCTTTTCCTCCTCTTTATACTCTAAATTAAAGAAGTTAAGTCTACTAAGAAAGTAGATATCGTCGCAGATATCCGCATAGAGACAGGTATCTCTAGCCGACTCGACACTAGTACCAATAGTAGTATAGTTCTCGGGGGATACTATACTACTATCTAGAAACAGTCGAATAAAAGCTATAATATCTATTAGTATAGAGATATTACTAGATCTTAAGGCTAGTACACAACACTTACTATAGTCTTGAAAGTATAGCGAGTATCTTAGAATATAAAGCGTAAGGTATTCAATTCTAGAAACGATATCGTTATCGTTTAAAGAGTCGATATAAGCTCGAATATCTAGCCGAGAATTAAACTCGTCTAAATTATCGATAGAGTGTACAAAAGCTAAAAATTATTAGTATAACACGTTAGGTTAGTATATTAGGGTATAATACCTTTAATCCTCTTATATTCCTTAATATCGTACTGCTTAATACACTTAATAAAGTAGGTAATCCGAAGTCGATTTAGATATTCGACGATTTCTTTATTTCCTTTAGCTCTATTACTTAGCAAGCTATTAATAACAGCCCTAATAGTTTTGTCTATGCGGCTAGACGCTACTATAGGACTCTTATTAATAAACTTATTAATAAAAGTAATAGAGGTTAAGGTATCGTCGAAGGTATACATTCTAATAACAATAAAATTAGTATATTACTAAGTAAGTAGTTTTTTTTATATTAGTAGACTTACTTCGTATTATAGTAGTAGTCTACTATTGAATAGACGTCTTATAAGATTATAGCGTAGTAGAGAGTAGCGTAGTTAGTTGTAGTCTCGTATACTAAAGTAGTATAGAAAGAAGAAAGATCTTTAGAAAGGAAAGGACGAAGTATATATATTACTCTCTCCTTTTCAATTAAGGTTTATATACAATATTATAACTATATTTAGTAAAAAAAATATAATAATATATTTAAATAAATTTATTTATTTATAATAGTATCTTAGAATAATAGAATAATATATTATTTTAGAATAAATATATTCTATTATCCTATTATTCTAATATACTATTATAAATAAATAAATGAATTTCAATATACTATTATATTATTATTACTATATATAGTTATAATATTGTATATAAACCTTAATTCAAGTAGAGAGGGAGCAATATATATACTCGCCTTCGCTCTTCCTAAGTTTGATTTCTTTCTCTATAGTTCTCTAGTATACTAGACTACTATCTACTATATAATCTACTATATAATCTACTATACCATCTACTATATACTCTACTATATACTTACCTCTTATATACTACTAATATTAAAAAAAAGTTATTATTTATTATTCTATTAGTCTTTATATATATAATATCTTATAGCTAGAACAATTATAAATCTTAATAATTGTCTTAAGCTGTAAAAAATGGCTCCTAAATTTAATTTTAATACCCCGGACGCTAAATTACCGGCACTTAAACACGCGCCGCCTCCGATTAGGGAACGGCTTTTTACTTATACTTTAGATCCCTATATTGAAAATAAAGTACGGACTTTTACAATTTCTTGTACTACGTGTAGTTATATCTATAGGAATAGAACCTGGCCTTTTAATACGAGTAATCTATATAACTACTATAGTCAAAAACATAAAGATATAGTTACGTCTAAGGATTCCGATTATAATAGCGATAGTAACGATAATAATACTTTAAATAATAGTTAGACTACTTTAGATAAGCATCTAAGTATAGAGACAGTACCTAATCTTAGAAAGCGAAAAAGTTATAGTTTATTTAATACCGACGAATTTACGAGATTACTATTACTATTCATAATTAATAATAACGAGCCGTTTACTATAGTTCAAAGTAAGAGCTTTTTTAACTTGCTAAATTATTTAAATAGTGAAATAGACGAGTTACCTTCTAGATATCTTATTACTAAAGCTTTTAATACTTTTTATAATAACGAAATTGAGAAATATATACGAATTGTAAATAAAAATACTAGTAGATTCTCGTTAACCTTCGACGAATGGAACTCTCCTAATAATAGTAACGATTATCTAGGTATTACCTTACATTTTATAAATAAAAGATTTAAATTAGAGAGTTATTTAATCGGATTCGAAGTATTGAATAGCGCTACGTCCTATAGCGGAGATTTTCTATTTAAAGAATTAGATGGCCTACTTCAACAATATAGTATTAGAAATAGAATTCTAGGAGTAACTAGGGATAACGCTAGCCCTATTGATACCTTAGTTTCACAAATTAAATCCGAATATAAACAGCAATGGGGTAATTATATCGTAGATATAAGGTACGTAGCACATATTATTAATTTAATAAGTAACTCTATTCTATTATATTGCTTTTTTATACCTAATACAAGCAAAGTCTTTATAAATACTATAGATAATATAGTTAGAAATAATCCTACTTATTCTTTTACTTCTAGTATGAAAATACTACCTAGTAACTTACGAAAGATTATTAGGGCTTTTAAAACAAATCACTTTCTAAAAAACACTTTTAGTCGAGTAGTAAAAGAGAATAAAAAGCTATATAATACTAAAGGAGGTTCCGAGAAGCTTAAAGGCGATAATGTTACTAGATGGCTATCTAAATATAATATGATTACTAGTGTAATATATCATTTTAGTGAAATTAATAAAGTCTTAGATACCGCTAGTAGATTACCTAATAAACAGAGACGTAGCTTGAATATAGATAATTTTACTATTAGTAACGAAGAGTTCGACTATCTTATTATATTAAGAGATATTCTAGAGATATTTAAACATCCTACTAAGCTATTTCAGGCCCGAGACTACGAGACTATATCAAAGACTATATTAGAAATATTTAAAATTATAAGGAGTTTAGAAAAGACCTTAGAAAATCCTAGTATTAAAGCTAATCCGTTTCTAAAATACGGGGTAGAACAGGCTATTACAAAAGCCTTAGAGTATTATCCTATTAAAGATACGACCGTTTTAGATAGTAATAGTAAAACAGTTACATTTAATAAACTAAAAGACTTACTAGTTATAACGGTTCTAAATCCGTGTTTTAAGTTACAAGTTTTAGAAAGTCCTTCGCTTAACTTTAGCCCTATTATAATAGATGAAGTAAAAGATTATCTAAGAGAAATATATAATAGTTATAAAAGCGAGTATAATAGTACTAGGGGCCGCATAGATATTTATAACGAATCGCAAGTTACGGTTGCTAGTAGTTCTAGAACGAATAATAACGATAGCGGCGACGACGAATTCTATATTAAAGATAATAAAGTACGATTAGAAACGGACGAGTTAGAGACCTACTTATCCGAGCCTAGAGTACCGAAAGATAGGAATAATACAAATTTACTAGAAGATTATTATAGAAGTATTATTAGGGCTAAAGAGGCTATACGTAATTAGTATGTAACTAGGCCAAGTAAAGCTAGGGTCTTAGTGCCTCAGGCAGGGCTTGGCGCTTAGCAATAGGCTAACTTGCCTGCCTTCCTCCCTCTCCTCCTAGTTCCTTATCGAATACTACCTATACCTACTACTACCCTATCTACCTACTAATATACCCTTCTTATATAGTATTCGATCTACCCTTTAAGGGTAGCAGCTAGATAGTCCTTATTTCAAGCTTTTAGCGGTATAGCTACGAACAAGACTAATCTAACTATATTACGCCCGAAGAACAGGACCTATACGTACTATTCTATCGAAACAACTGTACTAATTATTAAGCAAGGCCTTCTATACGGCCTATTATTATAGTAGCTGCCTAGAAAGCACCGACAAGTCCTATAAGCTAGCCGCTATACTATAAAGTAATATCGGATTTGAGTTGCCTTAGTAGTAGGGGCCCCTAGCGAAGCAGGTCGCCTAGTTAGCCTAGGTCGCCCGGGTCGCCCGAGTCGCCTAGGTCGCCTAGGTCGCCTAGTTAGCCGCTTATTTAGCCGTATAACGTAATATCTTAGGGACTCCTACGGAGGCCGTATATAGCAGAACAATACGTTATATATTAATATACGAACGACAGGACTATACTAAACTACGCGCACGTATATACGGACGATAGTAAGCGAGATATATAGAGTCGTAGGACAGATCCGAGTAGTAGGAAGGAACCGGAAGGCAGGGAAGAGCTAGGAGAAACATGTTAGCTTAAGAGCGGTTAAACGAGTTCGTATACGCGCGCTACGTAAGTTAGCTTAGAGACAAAGGCGCTACGAGATAGCAGATAAACGGGATACGCGCGCGCGCGCTTAGCGCGTAAGGAAGGACCTAAAGGTAGAGGTTTGCTAAGAAGCTAGTAAGTAGGATATACGTACTTATGCTCGCGCGTCGGACGCGCTAGACGGCCGTAGGGCGGAATACTAAGGAAGGGGCTCTCCCTCTAAAGTACCCTTCTTCCTTTCTTCGTAGTTCGTCTTATATAGATAGCAGCTATATTAATTTAGTGCTCCCTTTAGTTTAGTTTAAAGTTTCGTATACATTCTTACTACTTAGCTACTAACCCTTATATTACGAACTGCCTTAAAAAACGCCTCTATTAAGATAGATACGCCCGACGAATAGATTTAAAATACAAGACCTAACGAAGTACCCGATTTTTCAAGCTTAGTATAGAATAAAATCCCCGCTACGCGCGAACAGCTAGACTACGCCTACGCTACCGACCCGGAACTGCTCGCTAACCTGCTTAAGGCTTATAAAGATACTACTCGTTTCCTCTCGGTCTCCCGTACTAGCCTTAGTACGGCTCTTAACGACGCGAATGCTTCTATCGCGGAAAAAGAAGACGAGATAGGCCGCCTCTAGTCGTAGCTCGCCTCTACTCGCCTAGGCGCCGTAGTACCCGCCTCTTACCTATTTATACCTACTTTAAACAAGAGTAAGAAGCTAAGCGACCCCGAACGCTTTACCGGCAAGCGTAAAGTATACGAAGAATTTAAGATATAGGTTAAGATCCGCTTTCTCGCTAATGCCGATTACTATCCGACTAAAGCCTTAAAGACCGGATTTATGTTTTCTCTACTTAGTAGCTCCGCCCTCGATTCCTACTATAGCCTCTTAGAAAATATAGAAACAACTATAACGGCTACTATCTAGAAGGCCCTCGACGCTAGTTTCGGCGACCCCGACCGTAAGCAAACTACGCGCCTAAACTTAGACAAACTTAAGCAAGCAAACAAGACTTACTAAGAATACTATACCGCCTTTTAATACGAGATTAGGTACGCCGAGTACCCCCCGGACATCGCTAAGTAGATCTTAGTACGCGGCCTTAGTAAAGAAATAATACTATAAGTCCGCGATAAGGATACGGAGAATCTGAATATTACCGAACTGTACGCCTTACTTACGCGTATCGACAATACGACTCGAAACTTCGCGAAAATTATCGCTAACTATAGAGGCGCCCGTACGAATGCTAGTCGCTTTACGTCGCCGTTTGCTATACTACCGTCGAAGTTATAGATAGCTTAGACGCCGGCTTTAGCACTAGCTCCGGCTATAGCCCTAATACCGCTAGGCGCCTAGCCTGCCGCCGATCCGATAGATTTAAGCGCTGCCTCGCTCGGCGCCCGTCTACGCGCGCCCCTAGTAAATAGTAAGCTTTCGGAAGAAGAGAAGTAGCGTCGCCGTATAGTAGGAGAATGTATCTACTACGGAGTAAAAGGATATATTGCTCGCCTCTACCTGTCTCTCGTCGGCCGGCTAAATACGCTAACGATATAGCGAGTCGCCGCCGCGAATATTACGACTCTAGATACGCCTTTACCGGCTAGCGCTACTCCGAGCGGCTAGGGAAAAGCTTAAACCTTATATATAGTCGCTTATAAGGTTTATTCGTTCTAAAACTAAGAGTATCTGCTACTACCTTCCCTTTCTCTAGCTCGGCTATAGAGAAAGAGTTAGTCTACTAGCCTTTCGTAGTAGAAACGTTAATAGGAAATTAAAAGAAATTATCAAAAACTGCAGCTCTTATTAACAACGGCGCAACCGGCTACTTGTTTATAGATTACGACTATACGAGAGAGCTCGGCCTAACGTTCTAAGACCTTACGTACGCTCGGGAGTTAGAAATGTTTAATAGTACGACCGCGGCCGCCGGCAAGGTAACCTAGATCTGCTACTTATCTATTACTATCGGCCTATATACCGAATATATTATGTTTTTCCTTACGAAACTCCCGAAGACTTACCCCGTTATTCTTAGTCTTCCTTAGCTTAAAAAGTATAACCCGGTTATCGACTAGGCCTCTAAATCTCTATCCTTTACGAGTAAGTATTACGCTAAGCACTACTTTAACGAATCTAGTCCTATCTCCGATACTCCCCGAGATCGTACCGTATTCGCTATTAGCGCGGCTGCCTTCTCGCGTCTTGCCCGCGATAAACGTACTTAGATCTTCGCTATAATAATATAGGATATCGAGAAGGCTATCCGAAAGTTCGACGAAGAACTAACGGATCTAAGAACGAAACTACCGAAGGAGTATTAGTACCGACTCTACTAGTTTTCGAAGAAGAACGCCGATATTCTACTACCGTACCGGCTAGGTATCGACTATAAAATCGAGCTAATCGACGGTAAGCCGCCGCCGTACGGCCCTCTCTACTTAATATCTCGAGATAAGCTCCTCGTACTAAAGAAATATCTAGAAGACAACCTATAAAAGGGCTTTATCCGCCCTAGTTCCTCCGAAGCAGCCGTACTAGTTATGTTTGCCCGGAAACCCGGCGGAGGTCTCCGTTTCTACGTAGACTACCGGGGCCTTAACGCGTTAACGAAAAAGAACCGCTACCTAATCCCTTTTATAAACGAAACGCTCGAACGCTTTTCGAAGGCTCGCTAGTTTACTAAGCTCGACGTAATCGCCGCCTTTAACGTAATCCGTATTACCGAGGGAGACGAATAGTTAATAGCCTTCCGAACCCGTTACGGCCTTTTTAAATACCTAGTCTTGCCGTTCGGGCTCTATAACGGACCTAGTACGTTCTAATTATATATTAACGATACGCTTAAAGAATTCCTAGACGCCTTCGTCTCGGCGTATATAGACGATATCCTAATTTATAGTAAAACGAAAGCGGAATACTACGAATATATCGAAAAGGTACTTTAGAAACTCGTAGAAGCTAGACTATATATCGATATCGACAAGTGCGAATTCTATAAGTAAGAGGTAAAATTCCTCGGCCTTATTGTCTCTTTAGAAGGTATTCGAATAGATCCCGGCAAGATCGAAGCTATTCTAAACTAGGGAGTGCTACGAAACGTAAAAGAAGTCTAGGGCTTTCTCGGTTTTGCTAACTTCTACCGGAGATTTATACGGAATTTTAGCAGAATCGCCCGTCTACTTACGGCACTTACGCGGAAAGACGTTAAATTTAAATAGTTACCGGCCTATTAAGAAGCCTTCGACTAGTTACGGCAAAGTTTTACGACCGTACCGATCCTATAGTACTTCGACTTCGATAAAGAAACGCGCCTAGAAACCGATACTTCCGATAGTACAACTAGCGCCGTTCTCCTTTAACGAACGACCCCGGAAGATACGTAGCTACCCGTAGCCTACCTCTCTAAGAAAATGTCCTCCGCGGAATGCAATTACGACATCTACGATAAGGAGCTCCTCGCAATCGTTAAGGCTTTCGAAGAATAGCGTCCGGAACTCGAAGGTTCTAAGTTACCGATCTAGGTTAGCTCGGATTATAAGAACCTTATCTACTTTCTTAAGAGCAAAATCCTTAGCCGTAGGTAGATACGCTAGAGTAAGTTTCTTTCTCGGTTTAACTTCGTTATTTAGTATACGCCCGGTAAAGCAAACTTATAGGCCGACGTACTTATAAGGCGTAACGGAGACTCGCCTTTAGATCGAGGTCCGTAGCGTAAAGAACAGTCTATCCTTAAGGAGTATAACCTTAGCTAGGAACTATATAAGCTCCTTAGAGACGACTTTACCGGCCTAGAGCCTCTCGTAGCATCCTTTATACTAATAGCCGCTCCTGCCTTTCTCGGAGACGACGATAGCTTAGACGACGAAGATACGAGTTTAGAAAGCTTAGATAGCGACTAGGAAAGCGAAGAGGAAGTATAGGACCTCCTCGAACCTACCTAGCTCGAACAATAGCTTACGATAGTATACGCCGAAGACGCTTTTACTAAAGGTCTAATTCAAGCTTTATAGAACGAGGAGCGGTTATACGAGAATGTTTCTCTCTCGGAGTACGAGCTCTATAAAACTCTACCGCGAGTACCCCGTATAACATTTAGAAATGCTATTAGGATACGCTCTGTAGAGCAGAGACGGACACGATTCTAGTATACAAAGATAATTAATTGTTAGTTAGTTACTAGCCTAGGAAACTATATATATTAATCGTTATAATCTACGGTAGGATCGATAGTATCCGAAGCAGGATCGGCCGCACTACTATCTAAACTGTAATAACCTCCCCCCTAAAAGGAAAGACTTATACGCCCTCGTATATAATACGCCGCCTAATGCTTCTTAGTACTGTATCCTATTACTCGTATCGTAGCAATGCCTATACTAATACTTATACCGATAGGTGCTATTTATACTATATCCTATTAATCGTATGCCTATGCTTATACTAACGGGTAGTTTCTATACTATATCGTATTAATCGTATGCCTATACTCGTGCTAATATGTGCTTTCTATTAATCGCTTATACTAACGGGTACTTCTTGCCGCGCTTAGGGGTAGAAGGCGAAGTTCGAACTATCGTCGGCCTAGGCGTTAAGGGCATCGCGCTTACGCTTACGCTTCGACTCTAGGGTCTCCGTAGAGGGCTCTAGCCGAGTAACGGTCGGTGCTATAGTAACCTTCTTACGGAGGACGTATAGATCTATCTCCTTAGCGATGCTGTTATATAGGCCTATAACCTTAGCTATATACGCCGCCGTCTCGTAGGTAGTGTCTAGCGCCGCATTAGGCATTATTTTCTTAGTAAGCTCGCTAAAATCGATTAAGCCGTCGCTATAGCGGGCGTCTAGGCCTAAAGTATATTTGCTAAGGTATTAATCGGTTATATCCTATAGGCCGTTAATTTCCGCTTCGGTAGCATTACTAATACTACCGCCAAGAATTGCTAGGGAATCGGCCGGAACTAAGGCGGCGGTAGGCAGGTTGCTAGCACCGTTACGGAGAAAATCGTCCGCGAGGAGCGCTATATTCTACTTACTAGTCTAAAGCGCGACCTATACTACTACGCGGTTCTAAGCGGCTATTACTAGTATTGTATCTCTACTATCCTTTATCTACGCTATAAGGTCGTCGTAGTACTTAGCCTGCCGATATATAAGAAGTGCGTTCTAGTTAAGAGAGCGGTTAGTAAGCATCGTCTAATTAACTACTAGTTATAGGCGACCGCCGGCGCTACTTAGCGCGTAGAGTAGCAGAGTTAGTAGTAGCGGCAATTTAAGGTCTATCTACTTAATCGAGCTAGGGAATATAGCAGCATTATCGGCGTTATTACTCGTTTTACGCGGTAGAGGCAGTAGCGGCGGCATACTATAGTTACTATCTATACGAGGTCGTACGCGGCCTAACTTGTCGGAATCTAGCTATTTGTTAACGCGACCGCCTCGCGACCCGTTTTGGTTTCGCGATAGTAGTAGGGCGGCCTAAGGCAGAATCTTGCTAAAAGTAACAGCGTTCGTAGTATCGCCCTCGTCCGGCTTATAATCGTTATTAGGAACGAGGTAGGAGGATACCGGATCCTACGTCTCGTCGACGTTATACTAACGCGCGCTCTTATTACGATCCGCGAGTAAATTAACTACGTTTTCCTTTATAGTCGCCGGTACGAAGACGTTAGAAACCGGTTCCTTGTTTATCGTCTTTTCTAGCTAGTTCTTTAGGATTCCCGTAGGGACCGTAAAGCCCGTAGGCGGGTTAGTTATAATCTTGTCTATATAGGCCTTAAATAGCTTACTTATATAGTCCTTATCTCTAAAGGACGGCTAGATAATAGCGTTCTAGTCGATAGCGATCTTCTTATCGAGGGTAAGTATCGGGATCTTCTTCTACTTAGCCTTAGCGTAGCTTATATACTCGCGATATCCTACTAGGACCTAAGGATAGCTATGCGATTTGTAGGTAACCGTATCGTCGTATATCTTGTTCGGCTCGACGAGGTCGGCGGTATAGCCCTCTCCTCGTAGGGAATAGACGCTATAGACGTATACGTAGCGCTAATAATAATCTTCGACGTCCTAGGTAACGGCTAGTTCGCCTAACTAACGGCGTTGCGGCAACGGTAGTCCTTACGCGTTAAATATAGTAGACTAGTAACGCTAGAGCTACTTAGCGCTAATTAGGCTAGCTACTTTTATATATATTAGCATATAGACGTATTAGTCGCTTATTTGCGCGTTTTCCGGCGGGAATCGGAGTGTTATTAATCGACCTATAATAGGGTTAAATAGGAACTAATAGGCTAGAGCGTTAGTAAGATCGGCCTCGCTGCCCTTTTCCTAAGCTATTCTAGCGCTTACCTCGCGGTCGGCTCCTCGAACGCAGTAAGTAATGTCCGAATTGTCGGGGGCGCGAGTATATAGGGCAGGTCGTCTATTGCCTATAATTGCGACGATATAATCGAAGGGAAGCGTTACTTCTACCTAATTATAGGCTAAAATTAAGGGAAGCGTAGGCAAGTTCTAAAAGTTCCGTACGAATTAGTAGACGGCAAGGCCGATTACGCGGTAACGGACAGCCGGCGGTTACGCGAAGAAGCGATAGTCCGTAGGCGGCTAGTCGTCGATATCCTTTAGCGCGTAGCGTAAGTATACGCACTAGAATGTAACTAACCGAGGGAAGATTCCTCCGAATATAGTATCTAACGTTAAGAAGTCGAGTAGGCGGCCGTCCGTATCGAGGGCTCTACGCGTATATATACGAATAAGGGTACGTTCTATAGCGGGATCGGTATAGTTAGGGGTGTCGTACTCGTTCTCTAGGTATTCCTACTCCGCGATAAGTTCGGGTACTCGAAAGATTAAATAGTCTAGCTCTAAACTACCGTTAGGGTAGCGGAAGGAGGTAACGGGATTATCGTATTCGCGCTCCTAAAAAGTAGCGTCTAGGTCGTATACCGGTCGGGCGGTATAGTAATACAGTTTAGCTAGGATCTATATCCGATTGTCGTAATACGACAATTTTAGATAGAGCGGGTAGAGCTTTAAGCGCGCCTAAATATACTCGACTTGCTAATCGTAGGGCTTATTTAGGCGGAATAGCTCTAGTAAGGCACCTTCTTTGTTAAGTCTAAATATAGCTCGAAAGATCTGCTACGCTCTATCGTAGTAATAGTCGCCGTAGAATTCCTTATTACCTTTAATTCCGGTAGACCGAATCCTAGCTACTAGGGCGTCGTACTCCTCCGATTCCTTTAGCTACCGATTATAGGCGGCTTCTAGTGCCTCTAATTGCCCGACGAAGCCGCGCACTCTTAACTCTTCGAGTATACGCTAGTACTAAGTAAATTCGGCGTTGCGCCGGAGTTAGTATACCTAGGGCTAAGGGCCGGGCAGTAGCAAGGCGAATAGGATAATTCTAGCGTAGCCGTTTATAGCGCTCGGTAGCAATCTCGACCGCGACTATCGGAGTACCGTTATTAGTCGAGTAGTCGGTCGTAGGGGTGCTAGTCGTAGGCGAGAACGCGCGGGTACTAACTAAGGCTATACCGGCAACGCCTACGAGGTTTGCGATTATGTTAATAGCGCTTAAGGTTAAGCCTATAGTATAGATAATGCTAAGGGTAGTAAAGCTAGTCGCTATACTAGCGACGGCGGCTACGAGGGTCGCGACGGTAAAGTAGATTATCGCAGCTATAGAGCGGATAGTCTAGGCAACTTCGATAGCAACTACGGCGAACGCGGAGGTAAGCTTAATTGTCCTAACGATAATAAGATCGCTAGCGACGCCCGTAACGTCGGTATACGCTCTACCTACAAGCTGTTATCCGGCGAACGCTTCCGTCTTAACGGTCGACGTGTTTCTTAAAGAGCCTTATTAAGCGTCTTGCGTACGTCTTCGTATCTGTCTTCTAGGGCTTTTAGTACGCCTAGTCCTATATCGCCGGTAGGACTATATTAGTTAGAACGCAAGTAATAAGCGTTACCCTCGGCGTAGTCCTATAGGTGCGTATAGTTAGGCCGATAGCGCTAAACGTACTCCCCCTCGACTATACTAGTAGCGTCGTCGCTCTTAGGTACGAAGTCCTACGCGTTAAGGTATAGATTCTCGGCCTAGGCGACGTTACCCTATTAGATAGCGTCGATCTTCTAGAAGATTTAATAGCCGCGAAGGGACGGAATTTCCTACTAGGCGTTATCGAATAGGTAGGCAGCTAGTATTACGCTCTAATTGCGCCTAGTCGTAAGCGATTCGATAGCGCTTTTCTAACCTGCTTTTATAAAGGCGTAGGCCGGGTTCGCCGCTATAATAACTATAGGCGCGTAGGTCCGTAAGTAGTCGAAGCTCGTATCGCGTAGGAGCTTAAGTACTAGGTTAGGGAGGATTAATTTTGCGTTAGCGAATAGGCGTCGCTATGCTATATTAAACTGCCTAATAACGAGGCCTATATTGTGCGATCCTAGCTCGTTTAGATAGGCTACAAGATAGTCCTCTATCTCTATCCGGTTAGCGTCGTTTACTACGCCCCTATTCTCGTATTCTGCTTTATTTCCTTCCCGATTACTATTTAATTCGCTACTGTCGTCGTCCTTCTCGTCGCTATTATTACCGTCCTTTCCCTAATTTCTATCTAAATCGCTACCTTCTACCTTCTCTTCGCTACTATTCTAACCGTTATTTCCCTAATTGCTATTCGACCCGCTGTTCCCTAGGGTGCTGCCGGTAACTAGGCGCTAGTCGGCCTCGAAGCCGGCGAGTATATAGCCGTAGAATTCCGCGCCTTTGTTAGTAATATAGTAGCGTACGTTATTATAGCAGACGACGTAACTATCTATAATAAGCGCCTCGACCGCTAAGAATACGCTATAGCTCGGCTTAGTAAAGGCTTTAGCTACTACTACGTCGAAGGCGACGAGGTATAGATCGCCTAATAGCAGATATAACAAGATCTATTTACGGGCTTCGGCGGTCTCCTAGGGCATCTCCTTCTTCTAGCGTAGCTCCTAGGGGGGATCTTAGCCTTTTTCGTAGTAATAGTAGCCTTCCTTACCTTCCTCTATTACTACGAACAATCTGTTTCCTATATCTGCTAAAAACCTATCGGCGCGCATCTTATTCGCTCTAAAGCTAACTATCTAAGTCGGTAGGCTAAAATTCTTTACGATATATGCCTTAATATTATCTATTATAAACTTCGCGTCGTCTCTAAAAGAAATACCTACCGCGAGGACCTATCGCTCTTATATCTGCTATAGCAGGTCGCCTATAGCTAGATCTATCGTAGGCGCTTCTAATACTGTGCTCGCTAATCTACCTAAGACATCTAGGGATTGCTACGAGCTAATAAGGGATATATTCTAATCGAAGACTTAGGATAAGATAGAAAAAGTAATGCTAATAGATCGGATAGAATATTAAACGTCGTTAACTCGGGTCGGTTACCGACTACAAGGACGCTTAGGGTCCGAGATAACGCGATAAGGATAGGGTATTTGCTAAGGCAACTACGTTACGACTCTATAGGAGCTATAATGCCGCGCTAGCGCTCGGACCGACGCGGCTACGCTTCGTCTAAAAAAGGCTAACGATAGCGCGTTTTTTTAACTACTCTTCTTACGCTCTTCTACGGCGGTTGCTCGTCTTCCGGGTACGCCTACTCGAAGGCCTCGACTAATTCCTACGCGGTATCGAGATTACTAACATTATACTAGGCGTTATAGCTATCGCTATAGCCGAGCTATTTAACTAAAAACTAACGGACTAGCTTGCTACGGCGAACGACTATACGTCTATCGAGCACCCTCTCTACCTCGTAAGAGTCTCCTTCGTTATAATCGCTAAGTGCTTCTTCTACCGCTACCGGCGGTAGTTCGTAATTAGCCTTTCGTCCGAAGGGATCTAGCTCCGACGGGGCCTTCTTAAGATACGCGATAGAGATTACTAAATAGATTTTTATAATCGGCGGTAGCTCGAGACGGTATACGAGCCGACCGATACGCTCGAGTACCTTAAATAGACCTTCGCGACGATAGCCGAACTTCCGTAATTGCCCTAGAACCTTATAGCTCGAATAACCGAGCCTAATAGAGAGCTTAAGTATAACCTTATCGCCCGGACGCAGCATTAATAGCTTGTGCTTAGCGTTATATCGTTCCTTTATCTTTATCGCTCTCTACGCTATCGTATCCTAGGCTTCCTTCTAGATCCTACCTCGGGCCGCTACTAATTCGTTAGGATAATTATCTAAGTGCGTAATCGAGTCTAGGTTCGTACGCTTCCCTATTACGATTTCGTTAGGCGACTATTCGGTTATAGCGCTACGGGAATTGTTTAACGTAGCCTAGAGAGAGGCGATATACTACGTCTAATCTTCGCTTAGGTATTTAGAGAGCTAGTATCGAAGTGCGGTTTTAACCGTCTAATTCGTTCTTTCCGATTGCCTATCGGTTTAGAGGTAGTACGCTATAGAAGTTAGTAGCTTAGAACGCAATCGGTCGAAGACACCCTTTATAAAGCCTAAGAGCTAACGCGGATCTCGATCGGCGATTATTACTATAGGGAAGCTTATATCTATAAGGTAGAGGTAGTCGATATACGCTACGCCCTACCGCGCTACCTCCTAATCTTTACGACCTACGACTATCGCTACCTTTTTAGAGAATTTGTATATAGATATAAGGATAGCGTCTATACTACTAGGACTAACTAGCAGCGCCGTTACTAGATCTACCGTAGCGGTATAGAAAACGCCTCTAGTCGGCGGGATAGGCTATAATTCGCTATATAGCGTATAACGCTACGTTTGGATTAAGAGGCACTGCTAGCAATAGTCGATATACTTACGGAGTTTCCTACTTATACCCTAGATATAAAAAGACGCTTAAAGCCGGTCGTAGTAGCGATAGAACCCTTAATAGTGCCTATCGTCGTACGCTTACGCAAATACGTCTTTAAATATAGACTAAGGGATATACAAACGCTCGCGACCTACCGTAGATTCGCGGCAGTAGAGTAGGTCGTCGCGCTTAAAGAACTTAATTTCTAAGAGGTTGCTAAACTCGTCCCCTACGAACGGGTCCTTGCCTTTGTCGTATAGAACTAGGTCTTTCGTAACGGTAGGGATATCTACTCTATCGAGATACAAGCGCTCGAGCGCGTTACGCGCTCGCGCGCGGCGTACTAGGCGCTATACTATCGACTAGTAGTCGTCGTACTCGTACGCTAGCGAAAGCTTGCGCTTAAATGCCGGATCTATCTCTACTAGGATTATATAGAACGCCCCTAGACTAGATAAACCGCTGTACCTATAGTACGTAAAGGGATCTAGATTTTCCGCCTCCGGATCTTTCTTAGGGGATTCGAGGTCGCTAAGAAGGCGACTAAGAGCGTCTAGAACTAGGTAGATGCGGCCTAGGCGATATACTATACTAATACGAAACTAAGATAGGTATAGGGATACCCGTACTAGCTTAAGGTTCTATTTGCCCGTATCGGTCGTCGTAGTTAGCGAAACCGAGTTAGTAAGGCCTACTACGGCGTAGTAATCCGTAAAGATTGTAGTAGGATGCGCTAAAGCGTATATTAGATAGCCGATTTTTCTTACTATCTAGACAATCCCGGAGTATTCTAGCTTAGTTAGCTAGTACCTCTTCTCCGCGTTACTTAATCCTCGGCTAAGAAACAGAATCGGCTAGATACGGTAGCGAGGGAACAGTTACGCCTTACCGTATTCGTCGAAGAGCGGCTCCGGATCGCCCTTAATATAGTAAACTACTACGCTATGCCCTAACTCCCTCGAGGAGTCTATATTAGCGTAAAGTCGTCTAGAGTAGTCGAAATAATAGAGAAACTTAGGCGATCTAAACATAGATTAGAGGTAATTAAATGCTTTAACTAATTCTAAGCGATGCTCTAGATTTTTCCCTAACGGAGTCGTCGCGACGAGCCGCTGTCTTCTATTACCTATTAGTAGGGCTCCCTTAAGCAATCTAGTCTTCTCGGCCTACAAAGGCGCGGCTATCTACGCGTAATAGGGTATATGCTAATAGAGCTAGTTAGTTAAGCTAAGGTAGTATTCTAATTTCTAGACGGACTCCGGGAACTAGAGCGAGGTAATCGCAGCGATTTTCTTATCGCTCGTCGCGAGACCTAGCCTACTAACGTACTAGCCTAGCAATGTCGCTAACGGGAAGCCGAGAAATGTCTTCGTCGGACTAATACTAATAGAGACAGCGTCTAGTAGGCGAAAAACCTCCTCTAAATAGCGTAGATACTCCTCTAGCGTCCGCGAGAATACTACGATATTATCGATATATACTTAAGCGAAACCCCGACAGTCGCGTAGGATGCGATCTAGCTTCCGCTAAACGAACTATATACTATTCGAGTAGCCTATAATAGCTACGTTAAACTGCTCCTACCCGCGGTAGGTATTAATCGCTAGCTTATAGCGATCTTCCTTACGTACTCTCTATTAGTAGAAGAATATTAGGTAGTCTATAGTACTAATATAGTTGCATCCTACTAGGAGGCCGAATAGGTCGGCTTAGAGCGGAATCTAGTAGCTATCCGGTATAGATATATAGTTTAGGGCGCGAATGTCTACTACCGCCCTAGGCTTATTAACGTTGCCGCCCTTCCTATCGGATACGCGCTTCTAAACTATAAAGACGGGGAACCCGAAGGATATTAGTTCGGTAGTAAACTCTATTTTGCCCTAGTTATAGAGATCTTCGTATATCTTGTCGACTACTTCCTAATCTCGCTTTCCTAAATTAATTACCTTTAGTAGAGGGAGCTTGTCGAGGTAGTCTAGGGTTATAGGAATCGGTATATATTTAGACTCGGGGATATTAACAATCGTACGCCGATCCGTAAAGAGCTTAGGATATTTTTCTACTACTACGGCGATTACGTTAGCCCGATCGGGCGCGCCGTAGATAGTTATACCTAAGTCGTGCTTCTACTCGAGCTCGGCTATTGTTATTAGCGCGTTTAGATTTAGCGCGGCTAGCCTATAATCCTCGGCGTCTACGTAAAAAGCGCCTTCGAAGGTAGAATCTAGCAGCGTACCAATTCGCTAGCCGGCCTTTAGAAGTGCTTCGGAGGTAGAATTATTACGGACTTACGCGTACAAGAAGGACGAGTCTACTAACTAGTTGTATATCGATACTAACGGCGGCGATCTAGTAGACAATCCCTAGGCAGATCCGTACGGTTGTAGCACTAATCCTACTTCTAGTAAGAAGTCGCGTTATCGTAGTAGTTTGCTAGCAAAATTGATTAGGACTATAGTTACCGAACGAGGTAGAAGCTAGATATCGCTTGCTACGCGGATAGGGCGATTAAGGACCGGTTTACCCTTCTTTTGCTTTACGCTAACCTTAAAGGTAGCGTTGCCCTAATTAGCAACCGTAACCTTCCTTGCTAGCACGTTAATCTTTATACCTTTAATAGCGACTGCGTCTATTCCCTATAGGATCTTAGCCTTTAAACTCGGAATAAGGTAAACCTCGCGGACCGTATAGGCTAGCGCTACCGTACCGTCCGCACGCTACGATAGTATATAAAAATCTAACTAAACATACTCGGATATAGCCTAAGCCCCTATAATACCCCTAATTTTAAGCAGCTCGCGAAGATAGAGAATCTAGATATCGGGCTGCTATTAAAGTACAAACGCTTTATCGGCGAGAGTTATAGTACAGCCGGTATCTAAACAAATCCACTCCGTAGCGCCCTAAGGCGAAAATTAGTAAGGAAACGTTATATACTAAAAGTTGCGAAAGGCGTAGCCGCGCTATACTAACGGTACCGCTATAGATTAGTAGACTATAGGGTTGTCTAGCAATCTTTGCTATATAGGCGGCGGCGCTAATTTCTTCGCGTAGCTAGTACGAATGTAATAGTATAAGAGATTTCTTAATGCGAATTTGTAACTATATATCTTATAGGCGTAGGCGGACGAAAGATATAGACGAATACTAGAGGGGACCTTAATTTCTTAAGGGGCTTTAGCCGCAAGCGAAAGAGGAGTACTAATGCCGCTAAAGTAGGCACTATACTCGAACTAATACGGGTCCGAATAATATATATCTTCGCCTAGGTCGCCGAAGTAACCTTACTTAATAGGCTAGGAGTCGTCCGCGTCCTACGACCGATTCTATAACTGTTCCGGGTTAGCATCCTTAGCACTATAATAGGCCCGTTTAGAAGGAATTTGCTCCGAGGCTTCCTCGCTACCGAAGTGCGCCTATTAACGATTATTCTAGCGTAGCTTCGTATCGGCGGCCCTATCGAGGCGCTTTAGATCCTTCTAAGGGAAGAACTTCTTCTATAGCTCGCTTCCGCTTGCGTTAGGTTACTAATTGTTCTAATATACCGGCTAACTGTTCTAATAGTAGTTATTAGGACGATTCTACTATCTATTAGTATTAAAACGGGCGCGATACTCGCCCGACGATCCGGTCTAGCTAGGATTATCCTTCTAATTCCGAGTACCGTCGGCTCTTCTTAGTAGATTATCGCGACCGATTCCCTAATAGTTAGGCTAGCGACGATTCTTACCTCTAGCAGCTATCTGCTCCTATATATAGAACTTCTTCTCGTAGGCTATAACGAATTCGTCCGTCGTCGTATCCTCGTCTAGTTCGAATAGGGCCTCCTAGAAACGCGGCTCTAAACGGCGATAGGCCTATAGGATCTGTAGTTCTTTACCGAAGCTAGCGTCGCCTACTAACCTTATCGTCGTAACGATATAGTCTATAATCGACTTTCCTGCTCTAACGTCCTTCTAGCTATATAATTGCTAGTTAAGTAGCTTTATCGCTTTTACCGCTAAAACCTTCTAGCGCTTACTAAGCTTCTCTTGCTAACGCTTAATACTATGCCTTTTACGAAGATAGCGGCGATCTTAACTAGAAATCTGCGCCTAGTACTAGGTCTATGCAATTCTATAGAAACAAAGGGAAATATTAAGGCGAACCTCCTCTAATCCTACTATATAGGCGTAATCCTTAGCCGCCGAGATAAAGGCGTATACCGATCGGTAGGTTATTTTATTGCCTACTAAGGCGTAATCGCCGTCGCTATATTCCGTTATACTTAAAGTCGGGTCGAAGAATCCTAGATAGGCTAGATCGAACCTAGGGCGGTACCGATAGTCGGCTAGTTCTTCGGAGTCTAATTTAGAGGAGGAACGATCTCTATAATAGCGATAATAGCGAGCCCGGCGATACGCGCCGTGTTTTCCGCTATAGTAGCTATAGTAGCTATTATCGCCGCTTAACGAGCTATTAGATAGCGAAGGGGAACCGCGAGTACGATACTTTCTATTCCGGTTCTTACGCTAATAACCGGGATTTAGCTCGCTATACTCTATATAGCTATTATATCGATTAGCGTCTTACGGGCTACTATTTTGCATATAAGGGCCTAGGGTATAAGCTTGCTAGTAAGCTTATTAGTAAGCTTGTTAGTAATAGCGAGGATTATTTAGGCGAAATTAGCGCGACTAGCCTATATTCCCTCTAGTATAGGTAGCGTAGCCTAGGGGCGGCGCTTATTAATAGTAGCGAGGGTTATCGGGAGCGAATTAGCGTATCTAGCTAGGAGTAGCCTAGCCCTAGGCGTACGTTTGCTAGTAATATAGCGGATCGGGAGCGAATTAGCCTGTCTAGCTAGCGTTTCTATTACGTTCGGGCTCTCGAGTAGCCTAGCCCTAGGTATACTGTTGCTAGTAATAGCGTAGATCGGGAGTAAATTAGCCCGTCTAGCTAGCATTTCCGTTACGTTTAGGCTTACGAGCAGCCTAGCCCTAGGCGTACGTTTGCTAGTAATTGCGTAGATTATTAGGAGCAAATTTGCCTATTGTTACGGTTACTCGCGACAGATCGTTAAGTGACTTCTTATTACGTGCAAGCCGAGGCTTCTTTAGAGAGGCTAATACAAGCGGGAGGCAGAGACAGAATAATTAGTACAAAGGTAATTCTAATTAGTAAGTAAGTAATATAAGTTAAACGCCTCGAGCTATAAGGGCATTCCGGCGTTCCTAAATATAAAGGAGATATCTTGTCTATAGTCGTAAGCGACGTAAGCGACGCTATCGCTCTCGACCGCTCCTATCGCTCCTAGTAAGATAGAGCGATAGCTTAGCCTACTAGTCTTAGCGTCGCTCTAAGATTATATAAGGACTCTAACTAATCAGATCCGTAATACTATCCCCCTCCTTAAGCGGAATAGTCCCTTATTCCGGGACTTTCTAATTCTAACTTCTTTGTTATACTAAAGTTATCTAAAGATTTGTCTTCTCGCTAGCGTAAGGAAAATATCGCAAATAACATCCTCGCCGACTGCCTCGAAATGCCGATCTGCTGCTTTTATTACGAACAGGCCGGTAAACCCTATAAAGTCGATCTTCGTTCCGGTCGCTGCTCCGAGTGCGCCCTATACGGCTAGTCCTATAATATGCAAGTTACTCGTATAGAGTATAAAAAAATCCGGAAGGCGCGCCTAAAGATAGCTAAAGATCTCGAAGCGGCCGAAGAGGAGGAGGACCTTCTTACGCGGAAGCTTTTCGAGTATCGCGCAAAGGTCCGTCGCTTATACAAGTCGCTACGTATAAAGGAGGATCGGGAGATATAAGCTCTTAAGGTAGAGGAAGCCTCTATTTAATAGGCGGAGGAGCTCGAAAGAGAGCTAGGCTCTTCGCCTATAGAGCCGATAATATTTTCGTTGCCTACTAACGAGCCGTTTCCCCTAGATAGCCGATTATAGATGTCGCCTTATAACTAGAGTCGTCTAGATAGGACATCCTAGCCTGTCTCTAAAATCCCTAGTAGGAGTACCGAGAGTCTAGTGTCCTAAAGGTATATATTTTTAATGTTTCCTATCTATTTTATCTTCTAGCTAGTTAGTCTAGTAGTATAATTCTTAGCTACAAAAGACATAGTTGCTAGGTACGCTATTAGAGTCCCCGCTCCTCGAGCTATACTGCCCTAGGTCGTTAAGAACTCTAAGGCGCTATAATCGATAGGGTTTAAGAGGTCGTAGGTTTAATTCCTATACTAGTTATTTCTTTTTTGTCCGGTTCTAATATTTTTTGATTATCTGCTAACAGTTCTATAGGTTTTCTTTTAGTTCCTAGGTGTTTTCTAAATGTAGGTATCCTTTCTATTTAATAAGGTATTTCTAACCTTGCTAATCTAGGATTTCCTCGACTTCAAACTTATTTTCTTCCTTAGGTTAGAAGTGAAATGTTTCTTAACACAGTGTTTCGGCGTCTGTAGGTTCTAGTATAGAGATATAGAATACTAGGTAGATTTTCGCGTCGTCCGGTAGTTTGAGTTAGTAATTAACTAGTCCTTTAGGCTCATTAATTAGAAATAGCCCGACTTTAACGTAGTCTAGTTTCTTAGTCGATCTCCGGGTTTTTAGATTCTTTATTAGGAGGTAGACCTTATCCCCCTTCTTTAGCTAAGGTGCTATTTTTCGTTTAGCATTATATAGTCTCGTAATCTTTTCTTAAGACTCGGCAATTGCCCTTTGCAATTGTTTATGCACCTGCTTTAAGTCTTCTAAAGCGACTATCGCTTTATCCGCGTATAGATACTATAAATACTATTCCCCGAATAGCTGCGGATGTTTCCTAAAATTAGCGAAGAATAGTGTCTCTTTCGTAGTCTTAGATTGTTAGTTGTTTAGTGCAAGTTGTGCTATAGGCAATAGCGATACCTAATTGTTTTGTGCGTAATTGACGTAGTGCCGTAAGTATACCTCTAAGGCCTGATTCTTGATTTCCGTTTAGCCGTCTGTCTATAGATAGTATGCCGTTAATAGCTTATGCTTAATTCTAAGCGTCGCTGTAAGCGTCTTCTAGTAGTTTGACGTAAAGAGCTTGTCTCTGTCCGTAATATAGGTCTTTGGAAATCCGTAGTATCGTACAAGTCTATCTAGTACGAGGTATCCGAGTTGCTCTACCGTACTTGCTTTATTAGTAGGAATGAAGTGTGCGTATTTCGTAAGCCTATCGACTATAACAAGTATTATGTCGTAGCTATGTCCTATAACCGGATCCTTAGACTTCGGTAGTTTCGTAATAAAGTCTATTATAACTTCGTCCTATAGTTTATCTAGTAGCGTCCTAAATTGGATATGTCTATATCTAGCGTGTCTATCAGCCTTGTTACGCTAACATTGTAGACATTTCTTAATATATTCTAGAACTCGTTATCGCATATATAGGAATCCGAAGCTTCGCTTAACTAGTTCTATTGTTTTTGAAACTCTAGGGTGTCTAATTTCTAGTCCGTCGTAGTGTTGTCGTATACACTCCGTAACTCGTTCCTTAGGTACTTAGTACTTCCTATATTCGATTAGGAACTGTTCTTCTATATCCTAAAGAATTCGTATAATATAGTTGAATTCTTTTGTATTAGCACTAAGGCTTCCGTCTTAGTTTGCCTTTAATATCTGCTACTATACTAGTTCGTAACCCTCTATATAGTCGCTACGGCGGCTTAGTACGTCGGCTCGTCCGTTCTCGCGTCCTAGGGTATAGCGGATTTCGAACTTGTACTGTCCTAGTAGCTCCGACTAGCGGGCCTATCTTCGGGTTAGTACTTTAGTCGTAGTAAAGTAAGTTAGATTCTTATAATTAGAAAGAATCGTAAGACTTAGTGCTCCTTCCGCGTATACTCGCTAGTATTGCAGTAATGCAACTATTGCAAGTAGCTCCTTATTATAGATATCGTAGTTCTGTTCCGCGGGTAATATCTTTCTCGAGTAATAGGCTACCGGGTATCGTTTCCCGTTATGCTCCTATATAAGGTATGCTCCTATAGCCCTATCCGACGCGTCTGTTTCTATCTAGACCGCCTTATTCCTATCGAATAATCGTAGCGTTAGCGCAGAAACGCATTGCTTCTTAAGCTGCCTAAACGCTTCGTCTTCCTTCGTGCTCTAGTTCCATTTCTTGTCTTTCTTTATAAGCTCCGTAAGGGGTGCCGCTGTCTTAGAATAGCCCTCGATAAATTTCCTGTTATAGTTAGCTAATCCTAGGAATGATTGTACGTCTTTAACGCATATAGGCGTTAGCTATTCCTATATTAACTTAGTTTTTTCTAAATCGATCCTAATTCCTATAGTGCTAATAATAAATCCTAGGAATTTAACTTCCTTCTTATAGAATTCGCATTTCTTAGGTGCAGTCTTAAATCCTACTTAAGTAAATCGTTTAAAGACGTCCTGCACTATTCGTATATAATCCGCGAGAGCTCCCTTAGTATAGACTAAGATATCGTCTATATATGCGATAACGTATATATCTAGAAGGTCTCGGAGGACTTCGTTTACGAGGTCTTAATATAACGCTAGGGCATTTGTAAGTCCTATAGGCATAACTAAGAATTCGTAAAGCCTATATCTTGTTCGGAATGCTGTTATCCATTCGTATCTAGCTACTATACGTATTGCGTAAAACGTATCGCGTAGGTCAATCTTCGTATACTAGTCTAATTTAGTTAATCGGTCTTACATTTCTTCGATATTCGGTAGTAGGTACCGATTCTTAATTGTAATGTCGTTAAGTCGTCTAAAATCGACTACTAGCCGTCCTTCGTCTAATCCGGCTTTCGGAACGAATATTACTAGTAAGGCTGCCGAGGATGTCGACTTCCGTATCTAGCCTTTTTCTAATTTCTCTTTTAGCTACTTGTCTAGGGTTTTAAGCTCTTTCTTAGACATTGCGTATAAGGGTCCCTATAGAGGCTCTTTCCTAGGCTATAAGTGTATCTTATAATCCTATAGTTAGTGTTTAGGTAAGGCTGCCTTGCCTCTCTCCTCTTTAAAGAGTCGCTTCTACTTACTATACTCTTTAGGAATGTCTAGGTCCGAGATTCTAGTTTTATTCTTCGATAGCGTATAACTTCTATCCTTCCCGTAATTATTATTATAACCCTCCTAACCTAACGGTAGTGTCGATCCGGGTTGAATACGGTTCTCCGTAATTCCTGTCGACGCAAACGTCTTACGAATTGCCCTGCGTTTGTTAATCTTATCTGCCTGCGAACGCTGCCGCTATATAGGTTAAATGCCGATTATATAGTCGTATTCCTTAAATGTAAGTACTCCTTTTCTCTAGTCTACGACTAGGTTATACTTTCTTAACTAAGGTATACCTAATACAATGTTATAACTAGCTATATTAGTAACATCTAAGACAATCTCCTCGTAGTGCTATTAGATAGCTAGTAGTAACGGTATCGTTTCTCGTTCTATACTAGGTAGCGGTAACCTATCTACTGCTATAAGTTTATACGCTCCTTCTCTTCTGCTTTAGGTTACGATCCCTCGGCTTTTAACGAATAATTCGGAGGCAAAGTTCCCGCTCGCTCCGGAATCTATTAATACACTCGTCGGGTGCCCGTTAACGATAGCTTTCGTACGGAAGACTACTATTAATGCTTAAGCGCTTTCGGTATTAAGGAACTCTCTTAGAACGCTCTAACCTAGAGAGTTAGTCCGTTTCCCGACTAATTAGTAGCCTAACGTTATTCTAACTAGTTACGGATCCGTAGTCCTGCCGTTCGTGCTTCTTCGGTATATAATTTTTCCTCGAGGGTATCGTTATATACATCCCGTCCTTGCGCTACTATAGCCTTTCGGTATTGCTAATTTAATCGCTAGACCGTCTAACGTATATCTTAAGTAATAATCGTCCTTTCGTCGGGTAGGACGTATCCGTAGGGCGTAATTATACTTCCTATCGGTACTCGCTCCGTAATAAAGTTATAGTACGTATAGTCTATAGGTATCCGGGGGTAATTCTAGAATTTTGCCCGTAAGCTTATCTAGAAATAATTAAATTAGATAGGATCGACCTTCCGTTATCTATTAACCTTTAGAAACATTTCCTCGTATTTGCGTACTAGATACAAGGCGATTGTTCGCGCTGCTATAGGTGCATCTATTATAAACGTAAGGATCGTATCGTCGTTAATCCCGAATTCGTCTTTACTTTCTTTATTCGTAGTTTCTTCCTCGGTATCTAGACTTCCTTCTAAATCTTCTTACTATTCCTCCTCTTACTAAGGGGACTCCGGTACTTCTAGGATAGCTCCTAACTCCTCCCCGGGAGGGAATAAAGCTTCCGGATCTCGGTTTTCTTTATCGTCGGCATCTAAGCAAGATTTATTAATCGTTTCTTCTTCTAACTAGGATTTCGCATCTTCTCGTACGAGTCGCCTAATCTAAGGGAAGAATCCTACTTCTACTTTAGTAGAATAATGAATTTGGTATTAGTCGTCGTAATAGAATCTCTAGTAAAGGGTTCTATATACGGGTTCTTGTCGTCGTGCTATTATATAGATTTGTCGTAGCTCTTTCTTTACGACCTCTACGTAGGTCCTCGGCGCGGTATTAATAGAGTATAGCTCTACTACTATTCGGTAGCCTTCTCTACCCGAGTCCTTCTATTGTATTATATTGAACTGTTCGCGTCGCACTATATTCTTGCCGCGGCAGTTCCGTGCTATATAGCCTTCCTTGCTATACGTATAGTAAGTTAATCTTTCTGCTTTCTTAGGCGAACTCTTGCCTTTTCTTCCTTTAATTGCTCGACCCTTCTAGGTAGCGTCTAGCTCTATTAGTTGCGTACTGTAGTAGTTGTTCCCCTTTAGTTTATCGTAGGTACTATAGTTTCGTCTATTATCGTATCTAGGAGTATAACTAGCTTTTCTAGAAGTCTTAGAATCGTAACGTCGTTCTAAAGCTCGTCTATAGAGCCTATTATTAAGATCGATCGTAACCTTAACTAATGTTCCTATATCATCTATTTTTCTACCGTCGCGTATAAGCTCGTCTTTAACGTTATCCTTAAGACCTCGCCGATATATTGTTATAAGAGCTTCGTCGTCCTAATCCGTAAGTTAGGCGTATTCCTAAAATTTAGCGGCGTAATCGGTATATAACCCCTTCTAAGTTAAATATTAGATAACCCTAACTACGGTAGCAACTTCGTTAGAAGATCTAAAGACCTTCTTTATCGTACGCTTAAGATTTTCGTAGCTTGCGAAGATCCTATCCGAATTGTCGGTCCCGTTACTATCTAGATAGGTCCTAAGAAATGGTTTAACCTAATGCTAAGCCCTACCTCGTATAAACGTCGTTACGAAGACTAGCTTTAAGTTATCTTAAACCTAGTTGAATATAAAATACATATCTATCTAGCTAACCTAGGTATCGAACTTGTCTCGGTCGCCGTAATAAAAGTCTAGCTTTCCGATCTTAAGAGAATCGTTTCCGGCATAGGTTCCGAGTGCATTGCTAGTACTAGAGGTAGTACGTCGAGTACTGCCTATCTCGCTAGGGGCGGGAGTTCCCCTTCCGACTTATAATAAGGCACTTATCCTAAGGGCGTTTAAAGTGTTACGGTTACTCGCGACAGATCGTTAAGTGACTTCTTATTACGTATAAGCCGAGGCTTCTTTAGAGAGGCTAATACAAGCGGGAGGCAGAGACAGAATAATTGGTACAAAGGTAATTCTAATTAGTAAGTAAGTAACATAAGTTAAACGCCTCGAGCTATAAGGGCATTCCGGCGTTCCTAAATACAAAGGAGATATCTTGTCTATAGTCGTAAGCGACGTAAGCGACGCTATCGCTCTTAACCGCTCCTATCGCTCCTAGTAAGATAGAGCGATAGCTTAGCCTACTAGTCTTAGCGTCGCTCTAAGATTATATAAGGACTCTAACTAATCAGATCCGTAACACCTATCTAGCTAGCATTCCCTCCGCTATAGGCGGCGTAATTATAGCCTAGATTACCGTCTAGACCTAACCGCGGGCCGCTACTAGCTAGTTAGCCGTCGGGCGGGTCGTTCTAATCCTATAGCAAGTCGCGGCAGCTGCTCTTAGAAACTAAACCCGCTCTCTTAAGTCGCGACCTCTAACGCCGGCTAAGATAGTCCTCGACTTGCTCTTAGAACTCGTAGCTATAGTAGCCGTCGCGGTCCTCCTACCCTAGATCGTCCTAGCTAGTATAGAAACGATCGCTACCTACGATACGTAAACGATCGTCGCGACTATTATCGTAGTCTTTAGGGCCCGCCTAGGAACCGGTCTAATCCGGTTAAGGAGAAAGGTATTGTTCTATAAGAAATTAGGCGAGGCGATTATCTAAGATAATACCTCGACGTAGTACCGACTCCCGTAAGATATATAGGCGCTACTAGTCTAGTTGTTTACGGATCTCGCTACGATCTAGCTCTATCGTAGACCCTATAGATAGCGGACGCTAGTGCCGGCTACGAGGCTCGCTATTGCCTAGATTTCCCTTCGTTAGCCTACGGCCTCGCGGCGCGTCCTTATAATTATAGTCTATCGGGCCTCGTCTATTATCTAGTAGAGGATACGGCGAGGATTCTAATAGCGAGGATTTATCGCTAGAGATCCTTATAGGTAACGGTCTACGTAGAAACATAGAGGGCAATATACTATCTATATAATTATTAGGACGTCGCGCGCGTAGTTGTTCCGAATAGGTAGTAGCTCTAGGCGGTCGATACCTACTCGGAGAGGGTAGTAGTAACGACGCCGCCTACTAAGTAATCGGCGAAAACTCTAGTATCCGCGAAGAAGGCGAGCGATAAGTAGCCGGATCGGGCTACGGGCGTTGCTCTCCTACTCGTACTCGTTCGATGTCCGCGGGCAAGTATACCTTAGGGAAAAACTGCTTATAATAGTACGAATCGCGAGTGTTCGGAAAAGCTGCTTTTAGTTCCTTAACCGATCGTATTAAGGTGCCTTTATCGACTACCTACTAGCTAGGGAAGTCGATTCCGTCGAGGGTATATAGGTATAGCTCGTCGATCTTAGCCTAAGACAGTAGTAGATTTCCTAGTCGCGAGTAGTATTATAGGACGTAAAAGGCAAGCAGGTCTATACGGCCGTGCTTTGCTCTAAGTTAGACTGCAAAATTCTCGCTATACTAGACGTAGTAGCCGATAAAGGTACAAATACGTAGGATATAAGACTTAGTATCTAGTAATCTAAGATTACGGTACTATAGTAGCGGTCGGACCGCTAGTTTAATAGATTTGTACTTCTATCCGGGTTAGAAGCGAAACGAAGCGTAGGATTGACGTAAAGTATTATATAGTAGAGTATCGTTACGGAGGCTGTCCGGATTAGTAGCAAAAGGTAGTTTGTTAACTAGTTAGGGCTAATCCTTCCGTTGTTCCTCGAAAGGTGCCTTCCTAGGGATACGGGGAAATAGCTACCGGCCGCTAAAGCGCGGCTGCCTACCGAATCCGCGGTTAGGCGATTCGGGTATATAATATATTAGTATCGGCGAGGCACTATAGTAGGTAGCCGCCGACTAGTGCGGAATAGTATAAATCGAGTAAATATCGGTCGTAACGTAGCGAGTCGAATCGTCGCGGTCGGCGCTAGATCGGGAGGATCCTTAGCTAATTGTCTCGGTTCTCGTCGTAATTAGGACTAATAGCTCGGTTCTAGTAGAGGAGTTAATTAGTATAGAAGCTAATTAGGTCGTAATCTTAGCGAAGCTACTAAGTTGTTAGGATACGCTTTATAGAGCGGAGACGGATACGATTCTAGTATATAAAGATAATTGATTATTAGTTAGTTACTAGCCTAGGAAACTATATATATTAATCGTTATAATCTACGGTAGGATCGACAGTATCCGAAGCAGGATCGGCCGCACTACTATCTAAACCGTAACAAATGCCCTCTACGTCCCGGATTTCGAAGATTTACGCGACTAGATTATACGTTCCGCTTACAACCCTCTCGGAATAGTATATCCCGGTCGAGCTAAGATATTGTCTTAGCTCCGGAAGTAGTACTACTAGCCTAATCTATACCGAGATATCGACCGATTCGTTAAGAACTACGTAGTATACCGTAGAGCGAAAGTAGATACGCGTAAGCCGCAAGGGCTACTAAAACCTCTTAAAGTCCCTCTACGACTATAGCAACACATTTTAATAGATTTTATTATAGACCTACCGAAAGGATCCGACTTTAACGGCCTCTAGTTTTAAAATATACTAGTCGTAGTTTGCCGCCTTACGAAACGTAAGAAGGTATTAAATACCCGTAGCCTAACCGCAAAGAATACGGCTTAGGTCTTCTACTAGGACGTATAGAAAGATATAGGCCTACCTAAATCAATTGTATCTAATCGCGGCCTAAATTTCGTTACCCGTTTCTAGAAGCGCCTCTACGAACGATTAAAAATTTAAGCGCGCCTTTTAACGGCTTACTACCCGTAGACCGACGGGCAAACCGAACGGGCTAACGCGCAGATCGAGTAAATTATTAGGTGCTTCTACAATTACTACTAAAACGACTAGCTAAGATTAACGCCTTCTATTAAATTTGCTATTAACAATTAGGAGTCGGCTATAACTTAGACTACGCCGTTCTATGCCTCTACTAGATTTTACCCCCGAACCGGTATAGAACTAATAGAGATCGAACTAGAGCCTCCGGCAAACGATCCGGAAAGAGACGCCGATGCCTTCGCTCTTTAAATAGCCTAGACCTACTAAGAGCTCTAGGACGAGATAAGGTATACCTAAGAAGTGTACGAGCACTACGCTAATTAGCGCAGACGCGCCGCGCTAGATTACTAGGTCGGAGATTACGTCTACCTCGACTTACGATATATTAGAACTAACCGACCTTCGAAAAAGCTCGACTAGAAAAATCTAGGACTCTTCCGAATTATAAAGAAAGTCGGTATATACGTATACGAACTAGATCTCCTAGAAAATCTTAACATTTACCCGGTTAAATACGTTATTAACCTAAGAACCGCCGGAGAAATCGCGGACTCCGAAGATATCCCGCCGATGCCGGAAGCTACCGAGGCTACCGATTAGACCGAAGACGAGCCGGAATCTGCCTTAAGTATAGTACGGGCGATTATCGGATAGAGCTTTAGTAATACAAATTTCGGAAATCTTAACCCTCCCGGGCCGTAGGGAGAGGTATAATAGGAGGGGTACTTAGACGAGGATACGACCTAGGAACCTTTACGCTATATTATCTTCGCCTACGAAGTAATCGAGGAATTCCTACGAGACTATACCGACTATACGATAATAGAAGGAGCTGTCCTAGAATATTTTCTCTAAGAAGCGTACGAATAGAATTTAGATTAAGGTCTCCGACCCGAACTAGGATAAGAATACTAGTACCTATTATATACGGATCTCCTTTAGTATCGTAGGAACTCTACGCAGAACGAGGGGGAGGCTACTATTATAGTAGCTGCCTAGAAAGCACCGACAAGTCCTATAAGCTAGCCGCTATACTATAAAGTAATATCGGATTTAAGTTGCCTTAGTAGTAGGGGCTCTTAGCGAAGCAGGTCGCCTAGTTAGCCTAGGTCGCCTAGGTCGCCCGGGTCGCCTAGGTCGCCTAGGTCGCCTAGTTAGCCGCCTATTTAGCCATATAACGTAACATCTTAGGGACTCCCGCGGAGGCCGTATATAGTAGAACAATACGTTATATATTAATATACGAACGACGGGACTATACTAAACTACGCGTACGTATATACGGACGATAGCAAGCGAGATATATAGAGTTATAGGATAGATCCGAGTAGTAGGAAGGAACCGGAAGGTAGGGAAGAGCTAGGAGAAACATATTTACTTAAGAGCGGTTAAACGAGTTCGTATACGCGCGCTACGCAAGTTAGCTTAGAGATAAAGGCGCTACGAGATAGCGGACAAACGGGATACGCGCGCGCGCGCTTAGCGCGCAAAGAAGGACCTAAAGGCAGAGGTTTGCTAAGAAGCTAGCAAGTAGGATATACGTACTTACGCTCGCGCGTCGGACGCGCTAGACGGCCGTAGGGCGGAATACTAAGGAAGGGGCTCTCCCTCTAAGGTACCCTTCTTCCTTTCTTCGTAGTTCGTCTTATATAGATAGTAGCTATATTAATTTAGTGCTCCCTTTAGTTTAGTTCAAAGTTTCGTACACATTCTTACTACTTAGCTACTAACCCTTATACCTATTATACTAAGTTAAGTATACTAAGCCGATACCTACTAATTCCGCTATATCCGTATCTTAGGGGCTAATAATATATTATTAGTGTCGCCCCTTATAATAGCCGGTTTATTACGAAACAACAATCGTGTTGCCGCTAGCAGCGCTAGCAATAACAACGCTAGTAGCATAGTGCCTACTAAAGTGCCTACTAAAGCACCTACTAAAGTGCCTCCTACCGAAGAGCCTATTATAGGACCTACTAAAGAAGAACCTATAATTCTAGGTAATAACCTAGAATTGCCTATCGACGACATTCTTAACAATATTGTTAACCGTCGATATAGCTAACTAGCCTTTAGCCCCTAGCTAGTAGCGAGGCTTTAAGAAGCTACCTAAAACAGGCTTACTGCCTTACGTTAAGAACAATAGCTAAAGGATAATCTTCTCGAGATTCGCCGCCTCTAGGAATCTCTAACAACTACTACTAAGCTAATAGTAGGACCTTCTTTACTACCTATCTAAAAGAAGGATGCTAAACTTAAGGACTGCACCGTATTTAATAGCTCTAGTCGGAAGTAGTATAACGACCACATTCGTAACTGTAAACTTAACTAGCGTAACGCACTAAGAGCGCTACTAGACGACTATTCCTTAGTCGTATACGCTATATAGTATATTAATAGCGACCTAAAGCGTATATAGGATAACCATTTTAACTCCCTTAACGATTAGACCGCTGTTTAGTAGCAGACCTACAAAACTATTATACTAGATACCCTTAGAAACCCTATACTAAGGCAATAACATACTTAGGACCTATATCTTCGAGCTAAACAGAAGACTAATTAATCGGCTCGCTTATTCGAGGCCTATTTAAAAACCCTTAAAGACGACCTTCCGCCTAAGACTAATTCTATATAGATCTCTAAGATACGCCTAAAACTTAGATAGGAGCTTATCCTCGAATTAGACCGTCGCCGTGTGTTCGAACAAGCCAATCTAATACGTATTTAATTTATAGTCGAAGTAGAAACAGCCGAACGGGCTGTTTAGCTCTAATAACGACTAGAATTAAGGATCCGACTAGCTAGTACTAACCGCGGCAATCGTAGTAGCCGCGGAGGAAACTAAGGTTCCTACTAAGATAATAATACTAATAGTAGGAATAGTAACAACGACCGTAGAAGGGGCCGTAGCTAGCGACTATATAGAGGAGGCCGTAATAGGGGCCGTAGAAGGGGCTCGTATCCCTATAATGCTAACCGCTCGGCTAACAATAGTAACAATAGCTACGGTAGTCTACTAACCGGATTGAAGTGCTTTAATTATAACAGTACTAACTATCTACTAGGCTAATGCGATAAACCTAAGGACTAGGCCCGAATTGATCGTACTTCCGCTAAATACTAAAAGTACCTCTTAGCGGCTAACGCTACCCCTATAGGCTAACCTTCGAAAAAAGAGTAAGCGCCGTACTAACTGTTAGCCTTGTGCGGCGTAAGACTATCGATATTGTACTAGCTATTATACGTACCTGTCTTATATCTAGGCCCGATACTAACTATAAGGCAAAGGTTATACTAGACCCCGGAAATTTAGTTAGCGCCCTTATTAGCTATCGCCTAGCTAAGCAATTAGACCTTCGATAACTGCCGAGGACTAACCTACTAACCCTTGCTTAGTTTAATAACGCTCGGCATTTAACCTATAGAGCCTACTATATTCCTATAGTTCTAAAAGACGACCTCGGAAATAAACGCCTACTAAACTTTACTGCCTATACGGTAGACATAGATAGCCTCCTATCCGACATTATTATTAGTAACCCTATTCTTAAGTACTATACTATAGTTATAGACTTAGGCAGTTAACAATAGCGATTTAGAATCGCTAGGAAAGAGGACATTAAATATATTAATGTTAGCGAGTGCCCTAATAATATTAGGGTCCTATTTATTAGCAACCTAACCCTAGCTAATCCGACGGCCGACCTACTTAGTAGTAATAACGATAAACCTATGCCCCCTAATAATCCTAATTAGCTTACTCGTATACTAGAGCCTATCCGAGAGACCTATATTAATGTATTTAAACACTACCTAGCATCGACATTGCCTATATTTAAAGAGACAGATTATAAGATTAATATTATAGAGGGTAAGGAGGTTCCTTTTAGCCCCCTCTATAACCTTAGTAAGCGAGAGCTTGCTATATTGCGTAAGTACCTAGAGGAAAACCTAGCTAATAGTCGAATTCGGTACAGTAACAGCCCTACTAGTGCACCTATCCTATTTGTACTAAAGAAGGATAGTAGCCTACGCCTATATGTCGACTATCGCGGGCTTAATACTATTACTATTAAAGACCGCTATCTACTCCCCCTTATTAATAAGACCCTCGATCGCCTTTCTAGGGCTTACTACTATACTATACTAGACATTAAGGATGCGTACTATCGTATCCGCATTCGTAAGGGTAACGAATAGAAAACAGCCTTCTATACTCGCTATAGCTATTTCGAATACTTAGTTATGCTATTTGGCCTAGCTAATGCCCCTGCAATATTCTAGTCCTATATTAATCGAGCCCTTTTAGGCCTATTAGACTATCTCTGTATAGTTTACCTAGATAACATCCTAGTTTATATACATTTACCTAATATTGTAGAACACTAGGCCGTAGTACGTAAGGTCCTCGACCGCCTACGAGCCTATAGACTATATTACAAACCTTCTAAATGCACCTTTGCTACTAAAGAGGTATTATTCCTTAGCTTCCTCGTATTAACTAAGGGCGTTAAGGCTAATCCTAATCGGATCAAAACAATTACTAAATGGCCTATTCCTACGTCTATTAAGGAGCTTCAATCGTTCCTCGGCTTCGCTAATTTCTACCGCCGCTTTATTAAGAGCTATTTACGGCATATAATGCCTCTAACTAAGCTTACTGGAACTAAGGCCAATCTAACTAGAGAGTTCAAATAGACTAACAGAGCACAAGCCGCTTTTAACGGCCTAAAGCAACGCTTTACTAATGTCCCCTTATTGTACTATTTCGTACTAAGCAAGTAGATCCGAATTGAGACTAACGCTTTACAGTTCGCTATATCGGCTATTATATTATAGCAATTAGATAATAACTATTACTAGCACCCGATTGCCTTCTTTTTACGAAAGATAATCGATATAGAACGTCGATATAAGACCTATAAGCAAGAGCTCTTAGCAATCGTAGAAGCCTTTAAGCATTAGCGCTACTATCTCGATAGTGCTTAGTATACAATTTAGGTCTATATAGACTATAACAACCTGCGTAGTATTACTAAGGTTATAAGGGTTATAGGTCGATAGGCTAGATAGGCCGTCTACCTCGCTGGGTTTAATTTTAATATATTATATCGGCTAGGCGTAAGCAACCCTACTAATAGCCTATCGAGGCGACCTAATTACGACAGCGAGACCTAACACATTAATTCTTTGTTTCTAACCCTATAGTATAAGATTGCTATAGCCCGTATTGTTAATAAGCAAGCGTAGGATAAGCGGACTTCCGGACCCCGCGGCGGCAACAAATACTATAGCGGAGTTATCGTTCTTCTAGTGTACGTTAGAAAGGACGTAGATCGCTCGAGCTATAATAACTCGATTAAAGACATTGCTATCTATAGTAATAGCCTATATAGCGATAGCACTATAGAAGAGGTTGTAGTAGTTCTAGCTACTAGTGCTATTAGATGTATATAATACGTACCTCGTTTAATAGCGAGGGTACTATTAAATAACCTTGCAAATAGGGATAGTTAATCGTTTATAGATAAGCTATTGCGTGCTTAGTAGAGGGACGCCTTTGCTATCGAGCGTATTAATAGGCTTGTAAGTAGGCGGGCGACTCGATCTAGTAAGAGTAATAATAATTAGTCGATCGACGATAAGGGCTACTTAAAGTTTAAGGGCAGATACTATATCCCCGCTAAACAATCGATTAGATAAGAGCTTTTAAAGAGGCACTATAATAGTAAGCTCGCTAGTTACTATAGCATAGAGAGGTCGCACGAGTTACTATCGCATATATACTACTAGCTAAATAGTAAGCGGCATATAAAGGAGTATATATAGACCTATATAGTATACTAGCGAGTTAAAGTACTAAAGCACTTACTATTTAGCGAGTTGTCTTTACTCCCTATTCTAAAGAAGCCTTTTATAGAGCTTATAATAGACTTTATTATAGGTCTTCCCCCTACTAAGCGAAGAGGAAGCAAAGACGTCTTCGACGCTATACTAGTTATTATAGACCGATTTACTAAGGGTGCTCGCTATATTCCTGCTTATAAGGATTAGACTGCTATTAATATAGCAGAGGCGCTATAGACTAACATCTTCTATACCTATTAGGGAACCCCTAAGGGGATAGTCTCCGATAGGGGCTCGACATTTATATCGTACTATTAGAGCGAAATATGCCTATAGCTAAGACTAAAGCATCGGCTATTAATAGCCTTCTATCTATAGACTAACGGTTAAATAGAGAGACAGAATGCTACCCTATAGCAGTACCTGCGTAGTTACATTAACGAGAATCCTAAGGATTAGGTTAACCTCCTATAGCCTACAGAATTCGTATATAATAATAGTATATACTCATTAACTAAGGTTTTACTATATATAGCTATAATAGGTTAAAACGCCGCGTTGCTATAAGATCTATTTACCTCGCTCGAGGCCGAGCGTAAGGAAAGGGAAGCGCGTCAAGTACTAGAGACACTAGCGGCAATAGAACGTGTCTAGAAGATGCGAGAAATCTATGCTAAGATAGCTAAGAAGTTAACAAAGGCTTAAGAATACTAAAAGGCCTACTACGATAAGCGTTATATACTAATAACCTTTAAACAAGGCGATATAGTTATACTTAGTACTAAGAACCTCCGCATCCGTAAACACCTATCGCCTAATAGTAAAACAAGGCCTAAGCTCGTACTAAGATATATTAGCCTATTTTGTATCCGAGAACCGAAGGGCAATAGCTAGGCCTACTAGTTATAGCTTCTACCTTATTACACTATCTATAACACCTTCTATATATCCCTCCTTAAGCCGTACTACCTACGCGAAGGCGATGAAGCACCTGCTAAATCCGAGGACATACTAGCTAATAGCGAAGAGCTATAGTCTATAGAACGTATCCTAAAGCATCGGACTTCCGACTAGGTAGGGTAAGAAGGAGTACCTATTAAGATAGCAAGGCTATCTACCTAAATAGGACTTATAGGAGGCTAAAGACTCGTTTAAGGATATAGCTAAGTTGTTAGATAAGTATTAGACTAGCGTAAAGAACACAAAGAAGGCTAAGAGCTTATAATACCTATAATGTTACTACTAAACCTAGGAACAATGCTACCCCCGGGGTGCTATTAGCTAACTAATTAGAGGCAAGCAATTGTTAGTAACAAAGGACAATAAGACTATACTACTATAGTAAACGCGTACTAAGTGTTAACAAGCGCGCTATAACGCGTTAACTATTCGCTACTCTTTTAGGAAACTACCTCTCTACTAACGCGCCCTACGAGGCCCTTCTCCTAGTATTTAGGTCCCCCTCTTGTTCCTTTATTCTATTAAGGCCTCGAGGCCTAAGCGATCGGCGAGGACGGCGTCGCGCTTGTAACGGCACGGCCGGCGCGGCTATATTAGTAATAGTATTGCGGAGTATATTATTAGTTAAAGAAGGAAATCGAAAGCAAGGTAAAGTTAGCGCTAAGACGACTAGCGCCGCTATTGTCAACATTACCTAGTCGCTGCTATTATTAACCTTACCTACACTACGAGCCTAAGGCACCTTTAATTAAAACTTTAATTAAAACTTTAAGGCTAAGTTAAAACTTCGAGCCGCTTAAAAGATTAAGTAGACTAATAGACTAACTAACTAAGGGCAAAACTATAGAGCTAAGCTAGCCGGGGTCGATCTTGCGGATAATAGGTTACTCCTCGATCTTTCCGACCCTTTAAGCGAGGCGAACCTCTACTACTGCACTTATAATAGCCTTTATCTATAGAAACTAGAAGAACTGAGTTTTTTAAAAAGATATAATTAGTTAACACTTAAAGGCTACTAAACCTAACTAATTAGGGCTAGTAAAACTACGATAGTAAATAATAGCCCTCGTAATAATAAGAACAACCCTCGGAAGCGGATAACCCTCGGAAGCGGACATTGCTAGGTCTTTTAAGAGTAGACGCAAAGAACTCGATACGACATTACTTAGAACGGAGGCAGTGCTGCAATACCTTATACGTCTACCTATTATAGTAGGGAAGACGCGCTCGTATTATAATTAGTCGAAGGCCTTTAATTCTTATATATATATATTACTTTATAGTTTATTATATATAGAGATAGCGTAGTTAGAGTTGTATATTGTATTGTTTAGAGGTAAGGTTTAATATAGTTACATAATTAGGTAGTTAAGTGTTTAATTTAGCGCAGGCTAAGCAGCTTATTAGACTTGCTAAGTTAGCGGCAATAGAGGTCGTAGAATATAGATAGGCTACGAGGGCGCGGCCTTTAGAAGGGAAGCGTATATTAGGGCTAAAGAGGCTATACGTAATTGGCATGTAACTAGGCTAAGTGAAGCTAGGGTCTTAGTGCCTTAGGCAGGGCTTGGCGCTTAGCAATAGGCTAACTTGCCTACCTTCCTCCCTCTCCTCCTAGTTCCTTATCGAATACTACCTATACCTACTACCACCCTATCTACCTACTAATATACCCTTCTTACAAGTATAGAGTATAGACTACCTATTATTTATAATATAGCTCGAGATTAGCTATCTATATTAGCAACCTCGGTACCTAGCGAGTCGCAGTTCTCTATAGCAGTCGATATATTAACAAAGAAACGTAATAGACTTAGCTCGGAGAATCTTAAGAGACTTATTATATTAAAGAGTGAAGAGTCTAGGGGTTATTAAAGACGAAGAAGATATAATAAAAGATAAAGAAGTAGATACAGAAAGAATTCTAGAAGCATTTAGTTCGAGTAATAAAGGAAAAGGAAAGGCTACTAAGGAAGATTTAGATTTAGAGGAATTAGAACAAACTATAGGGCTTCTAAGTAAAGACGAAGAAGTATTTAGTAAAGATAAAGACTACGATGCTTTAGATATAGACAATGAAGATATAGACCTAGACGCTAAAATAGGTTTTAATTAGATTAGAAGTTAGTATAGCTTATAGTATAAATATAAAGAAAAATAGAAAAATATACTACTATAATACTAAATCTTAGCTTTATAAGTACTAATAGTACTGGCTTAGTCTAATACTACAGTATAGGAAAGAAATATAATAAGACTAAGATCTAGAGAGGATACTATTTTATAATTAAGGGTTATTCTATTTAAATACTAGAAATCTTTGTATTAGAGATTATTAGCCTTCCTACGTATACGATATAAATTCTGTTATTATATAGGATGGATTTGTACTAAGTCCGACCTAGAATACTACTATTTAGTCCCGAAACTATACTACCTTAGCGTTAGATTGCGTTAGATTTCTCAAAGTCTAATATCGGGGCCCCCCGGCTTCTAGGGCTTTTATAGCCTTCCTACGTATACGATATAAATTCTATTATTATATAGGATAGATTGAGACTAAATACAATTATTTATTCCCTTAGTATATCTAATACTCTCTTTAAATCTTAAAGGATAAAAAAACAAAAAAAACAAGGCCTAAATTAAGATTTTAGTAGGGTTTTAGATTACCCCTAACTAACGATAGTATTTGGTAGTTATATGGGCTATATATAGCCTATCTTAGAGCGACCTTAGTAGCTCTAAATGTCTAAGCCTCCGAGAATTTCTTCGATTTCTGAAACAAAAATTAGTACTCGTTTTAGTATTCCTGTTTATACTTACGTTCGGCGGTAAATTCTTCGAAGTTTGGAGTTAGCAAATCCTCGAGTTCGGGCTCCGGAAGAGGCAGGGGACCCGGCATAACTGTCGGCAGATTCTCGTTATGCTAAACAGCGACTAAAGCCGTTAGAAACGCAAACGCGACGGCAAACCTTAAAGGCGGGCAGTAGCGTACGTACGGCGCGTTTCTAGGTCGTGGATACGCTCGTTTAGAGTCCGAATCTCGGCCTTAAGGTCCTTGATTTTGTCTATATATTTCTAAACCTTACGAAGGGTATACTTAAGAGCAAAGAAGTCGCGACGCTAAGTCGGGCTTCGAAACAGAATTAGCGAACGAACCTAGGTATCGCAGTACAAACCCGTACTTCTTTAGCGTAATACGTTTACCGAGGGACCTAGCAAAGTCGTAACGGTAATCGTAGGCATTAAAGCCGTGCGGATAGTAAAAACGGCGCTGTCGAGGCATCTCGAAAGGCAGAGATTTATTCGGAATTTGTTAAGTTGTTCTATATTCTTTGTCTACGTTACGAGTTTGTTTAGACAGAGAGACTGCGCTATACGGTCGCACAAGACGTATAGTAATACCCTATATACCCCGCTCTAACCCCGCTCTAACCCCGCTCGTAGAAACTTTCCTAATTTAGAGCTACTAAATTAGGAAATAACTTTAATAGGCTTCGAATACCGTACGGAATTCTATAGGACGGTTTAGTAAGAAACTCTAGAAAAACAAGTTGTAAGTAGATACGATATATACTTAATAGTCTATATTTTTAATATTAGCTTAATATATATAGTATTTGTTTAGATATTTAGATTTAAAGTAAGATATATTTTAGATTATTAAAAATATCCTTTTTCCTAGCGAATTCTAGATAACTAGATAGCTTTATAATAAATTCTATAATTTTTAAGTATATAAAAGACTGTTTTTTTAATTTTCTAATTATTATATATATAGCCTTTTTAAATACTATTACTTTTATCGCTATCCCTATATCTATATAATTAGATATATTATATTACGAGATTTCTAATCATTTTAGTATATATATTAATTCTTTAATATTTCTATTAATAGCTACTATATCTAATAAATTAGTAGTTCTCTCTAGATTTAGTTTTATTTACTTTACTAGTGTTGGTACTATAACCTAGTACTATTAGGTAGTAAAAAAACTAGATCTTTTTAACTATATATATAATTTTTCTTTATACTGTAACTAGTAAAACGATAAAGATATTAATTTGCCTAGAAGTATATTCTAAATTATTTTAAAATTAATATCGCTCTAGGTTTACTAGATACAGCTCTAGAAAACATTATAATATATTTAAGAAAAATAAAGACAAGGACTTATATAGGATGCACTTTAGTAGAATAGATAGTATAATAGTAATTACTAATAAATAATTAATTCTCTTTAAATAATAAATATTAATTTATATAGTTTATTTTAGTTTATTAGAATTAGTAATATAGCCTACTTAGTTTAGATATAAGAAAGATTAGATCTTTTTTAGCTAGATATAGATTTAGTTTAAATCAGTATATCTAAAAAACATATAATAATATTAATTTCTTTAAAAATGTATTCTAAAACGTTTGAAAATTAAGCTCTATATAGTTTTACTAGATATAGCTCTAGTAAATATTGCAATATATTCTAGAAAAATAAGTATTAGGGCTTATATATAAAACAGTTTACTATAATAACTTATATAATAGGAATTACTAATAAATAAGTAGTTCTTTATAAATGCTGTTTTATTTAATTTACTAGTATTCGTAATATAGTCTACTTAATCAGTTGTAAAAGAAAATTTAACTATACATAATTTTTTTAATAGTCTATCTATTTTAACTATAAAGATATTAACTTCTATAAGAACCTACTATTAGAATTTTAAAAATTAATATCTCTATAGTTTTACTAGATATATCTATAGTAAATATTATAATATATTCTAGAAAAATAGATGCTAGGACTCGTATAGAATACAATTTACTATACTAAATAGTATAATAGTAATTACTATAGTAATTACTATTACTATTACTATTACTATTACTATAGAATTCTCTGTAGAATTACTATTACTATTACTATTACTATTGCCAATTTGACTTTACTATTTACTATTTACTATTACTATTACAATTACTAAGGTTTTTACATCTCTGCTATGTTTTTCGACGACGGGACGGGTACCGGGCACCGGCACCGTATAGAAAATTCGGCCTTGTAGATTTTGCAAAGGTGATGCGATGCTGATGCGGTGCTAGACTAGGGTGTTAGCTTAATAGCGATTCTCGACTGCGTAACTAACAACCTATAGAATACTATAGTATATAGAAAAACGCAAGCAGACACCATCTCTCTCTATTCTAACACGATAGAACTTGGCTCGCAATACAAACCGTTTCATCTGCACAACATCATCGTCTTATTAGATAACTACTAGAGCTAAAATCTCTAGTACAAAACACGGTTACAACTTCTTTATAACAGAAGAACATCTACTGTATACGGAACGACCTAGGAATTCTATGTATACATTTGTCTTATATTTTCCACGTGCGTGCAGATCTATCTAATAAGGTATCCGTAGCTCTCGTTCCTGCCGCCTACCCTTCGGGTAGTTACAAGCCACCTTATAATTTCCACTTTCTCGACAAGTTACATTATAATATTAGTAGATTGGCACCAAATCAAGCAAACAAGACCTATAGAATATATTAAAGACCTCTATATATAATATAGACTATTAGGTAGAGTTGTAGGTCCACTATATTGCTATGTTTGCTCACTATTTCTAGGTAATAGTAAGGAAACCGGCAGTAGTAGTAACGATCGAATAGGCAACTCGTACTTATTAGATAGACCACGCAATAGTATAGCTAGTTGCATATACTGCTTAATAGGTAGTAGCTTATCGTTACTATTAGGTCTACTGCTATAATCGCTACTATTTAGTATACTATTGTCTTAGTTGAACTGCTTCTATAAGCGCCTTTTAGCCTCCTGCCTTATAGTAAGCTATACTTGCTGCTTCCTGCGCTTAGCCTCCTTATATGTCTATACTACGAGCTTGTATAAGTATTTAAGTAGACCTTCTTCTTCAGTATCCGGATCGATATTACTGCTAGGCTTACCGTTGTAGGTAAGCACGTTGTAGACAGAAACGACGGTCTTCTTAGCTCTAGCAACCTTAACTATTGTACGTGTAACAGGGTACACTTTAAGCGCTAGTAGTAGCTGTTCTACAGGCCCTTCTATAGGCGTATATATCTTGAATAACTGACTATTAGTAGACTACAGGTTGCGGCCTATCTAGCGTAGTAGTTGGACCTTAACCTTCGTATTAGCACGGCTCTTAATACTAATATTGAGGGCCTTGCGATAGCGCTTCTTATAGTTAGTCTATAACGTCCTTAATCGCCTTGCCTTGTCTCTTACCTGCTGCTATACTATAGCTTTATCTTTAAACTTCCGCTTCTTAATAGCCTTCCTAGCCTGCTTTGTATACAATAGTCTACCTATTATAATAGGCCTTAAAGAAGCTTCTTCTCGTCGCCTGCGTGCACGAGTCGCTGCCTTAGTCTAAGCTAAATCGTACGTTGCTTAAGCGGCTAACTAAGTATTGACTTCGTTATAGGCAAACAGTCGCCTTGCGACCCCGGCTAATAGTAACGATAAGAGGCCTTCGAGCCGCTGCTAGAGGAAGTTAGTATGCTTTATACTAGTCTTTACACTTATTAGTCTAGTCTAGTTCTCTGTTGCTAGTATAGGCACCTCGAGGTTATATAGGCGTTGTAGAATAGTTAGCGAGCTATTGCCTTAAAGGTATTCTAGGTTGCCAGCCGAGGCAATAACTCGGTCTACGTACTCGATAGCAAGCGCGTCTAAGTGTTCGCGTTATCGCTAGTATTGTATAGTGCTGCCTGCATTGTATTCGAGTCTAAGGAACGATATAGCGCGCTCCGGATCGTATAGAAAGATACTAGTCTTACGGAAAGAGGACCTAATACTACTAGGTTTAAACGTGTTAGCTCGAATAGAATCAATAGCAGCTATAAACTTAGTTACGCTAAATTGAGTATAACTAGTGCGTGTTGCGTCTATTACAGCCTGCTTATAATAGTGTTTGAATAGCTAGAATAGGACTATATCTAATAGCTAAAGGAAGTGTAAAGTATGTACTAGTAGACCGAATAGTACGATCTTATAAGACTATACAAATTCTAGGAACTCTTAGAAGTCGTGTAAGCTATAATTATCGTATATTAGTATGCGCTATTAGTCCTAGGTAGTTATGTATCGTTTCGAGTACTTGTAGAAGTGCTAGATGTAGTAATAGGCCGAGTTGTCGTTTATATAACTACTTTCCGTTACATTAACTAGCGTAGATCCGGATAGGTTAGTAAACTACCTTTCCTATAGCACCTTGCTAGTAGCAATTAGCATTAGAGGTATATAATTACCTATAGCGTTAACCGATTTAACTTGTTACGATATAACACTATTGCATGTACGATAGCAGGCAGCGGTTACTATCGACCGCTGCGGTCGCTATTGCTACTAATAGTAGGACTATTATATAGATAGCTTGCCTCGCGGCACCTTAGAGAATGCATTAACTTTTGTACCGCATAACCGTTATAATACCTTCGTACTATAACCGTATGCCTAGCAACTTAGTAGCTTCGCTTAACACTTAGTTAGCTTCTATACTAACTACTAGTCCTCTACCCGAATCGACCCCGGTCGTTACGGCTACGACGAGAATCGACGCGATTAGCTACGGGTCCTACCGATCTTCCGCCGATTACTACGATTCAACTCCTACCCGTTACGACGGTACCTATTCGATTTACTACCCTTCCGCACTATACCCTACCGACGCGCGAGCGCCTTATCGGCGATCCTATTAGTACCCCGAGGAGACAGTAGTAGTAGTTTCTACCTTTAGTAGCAATTGCCTACTATACCTAGGTCTAGGGGCAGCCGCTTTCCCTAGGAGGACCTGCCCGATAAGCTACGCTCCTCCGCCTTTACCTCGAAATTAGCTAAGCTAGCGGTTTAACCGCTGCCCTAGTACTACAATCTCGGATTGCTAGATATAGAGCCCTATATCCTACGTATCTATTCCTATATTTAGAACTACGTCGATTATAGCGAGAACTTCGCGACCTAGCTTAGGGCAAAGCACGGCCGAATCGACTTACTTACCTTATATATTCTATATTATTACCCGCTCGTAGGAAATCCGCCGCCTCTATAGACTAAAATCGAGGAACTCTACCTAAACGCCCTTAACGGTTACAACTTCCTAGGACAGTAGGTAGTAGATAAAGGAATCCTAACTAAATCGGTTAAGGAGCTTAAAGCCGCGCTCCTAACGGTGCGCGAGTTACGCTATTACCGTTAATTCTACCCGGAGATCTATCTACTACCTATAGTAGAGTAGCGCCTACTAGCCCGACCGCCTTAAGTCCTACCGTAGCCTACGGTTTCGCCTATTACTACGGTAGAAACAACCGTACCGCCGGAATAGCGTCCCGGTTCGCCTAATAGCTCGCTTAAATCGGTTTTCTTATAGAGGCCACTTAAGCTACGATACCCGGCAGACGAGAATCCTTAGAAGCTAAGGGGGCCTCTACCTAAGACTTCCCCTAAGGAACCGTTAGCCGGGCCTTCCGATCTATCGACGTCGCCGTTCTAGGACATCGGTCGCAGCTAATTGCCTCTAATAAACGACGGCCTCGCCGACCCGTAGGCTAACGAGCCGCGTAGTCGTTTCTAATATCGCATCCCGGTAGATACTTTATAGACAACCGAGGAGATCGATAGGGCGAACATCGCTATATAATAAAACCGTTAGCGTCGTAATTATCTTCGCGAATTAGCTAGACGGAGAGGAGTCTATCTTAACGAAGTCGTATTAGACTTTCTAATAGAATAGGCGATTTTACCGCTATCGGCTACGCGTAAGCTAAGTCCGCCCTAGCCGAACCCGGGTTAATACGATTACTAGTAGAGGGCAGACGTATATATAAATGCCCGTAGGCACAGCCGCTTACGGCGGGGCGGGTTTGCGCTAGGCGATCCGCCTAGCAATCCGCCTAGTAATCCTCCTAGCAATCTACCTAGAAATCCTCCCGACGATCCTCTACTACCGCTACCTAGTAACTTCGATCTAGGTAATTCCCCTCGTAACCCGACGTAGGGTTAGCCTTTGCCCTTTCCGCTATTAGACTTATAGGGTCTACTACGGGAAGGCAAGAAGCAACGCCGGAAACACCGTCGGTATAGGGATAATCTAAGTAAGGATAGATCTTTATCTAATAGTAAGGATTCGGACGACTCTGATCGATCCTCGTTAGACGACGACAGTTCCTTAGATAGTAGTTATTATAGACACGCCCGCCGTCGCAGACACCGTTAGCATTATCGGGACTACGTCGCGGAAGCGCTAGTTTCTAAAGCGAGTTATATCTAGGGGCACTACGCCCGCCCCTAGCGGCTACGGTTCGATCTAGCGTATCTTAGGTTCTTCGATCCCCTACTTAGCGTTACGGATTACAGCGAGGGAGACTATACCTTAGTCGGGAACAAGATAATATACCGTTCGGTATATACTTTTATCGAAGCGGCTAAGGATTATACTTATATCGTAGGGTAAGAGACGGTTCGTCTTAACCTCTCTCTTTACTTTCGAGGGGTAGCGCTTAGTTAGTATTATAGTTACCTTTCTAGCTATAACCGAGCAAAGCTCCGCGGTAGATACGGTCTAAAACGCTAAGAACGTTGTTTTAGTAAGAAATAGAAGGTCCCTCCGATAAAGGCGATAGATCTCCTCGATAAGTAACGCTTCGACCGGTAGGATATCGCTTTAGGGCGTTTAGTAACGGACTTTATTATTAAGACGGTGCGACTTGCTAAGGATGCCGGTATACGGAAATCGAACCGGCTCTTAGAAGCTTATCGTCGAATAGATCCGCGCCTTTAATTAAATATAGACGAGCTAAATCGTCGTATAAAGGTCGATAAGTAGGTTACGTACTACGAGAAGCAGGTATTAATCTAGGAACATATACTTTCGTCCTCGTCTAATCGTCGCCTAGACGCTACGACTAGGAACATTAGCCGCGCTAGTAAGGCTACCTAGTAGAACCGATACGAAGGGAACGCCTCTTATACCCTAGCGAGCTTCGCTCTAGTAAGAGCGTCCCCTAACTACCGGAACCGCGATGCCGACCGACCGAACCTACTACGCCTTACTAACGCCTATTAGTAGAATCGCCTACCTAGCGCCTCTTAGCAGAATCGCCTACTACTAGTAGGAAATAGTAAAGGACCGTCGAAGGGTAGCAGCCCTACCTTCCTCCTAAAAGACCTAAAGCGAGTCGATTCGCGCCTATTTAATCGATAGGATAGAAAGCGTAACGATCGAGCTCGTAAGTAGGCTAACTTTGCCGATAATAGTAAGAGAGTAGGCGATACTATAAATAATGCTAACTAAGCCGACGACGGCTATTAGGAGGATAGTTAGGAGGATAATCGGAGAACCGACGCAGATAATTATAGCTATTTTAGTAACGCCGGAGAAGACGCCGACTACTTTACCGACCTATACGACTCCGATCTAGGCTTAGGAGCTTACTTTGCGAGCGTAGGCGATCGCTCGCTATTAGCGTTAAACTCGGTACTATAGGCTAAAGCGTCCCTACTAGCGGCGATCTAACTATTTGCCTCTATAAAGTACGCTTATAAGGTCTGTAGGCGGCGATTCAAGTTAGGCAACCTTCTATACTAGTATATTCGTAAGAAGTATATAGGGGCGACGACGCCTTCTACTATTATCGAACGCGTATCGGTAAACCCGGAAGTAATTTAGTCGAAGGCGCCCCCGTTAGCTTAGTAAGGTTACGCATTCCGGAATTAGCAATATATAACTTTCCCTCTTCGGTTGTTACTATCCGGTACGTCTATATAGGTCTGCCTAGATACCGGCTATACGCTTACTATTGCGGAAAAAGACTTCGTTTTAAGCTATTACCCGGACGTAGAGGTACGTAAGCTACGCGAACCGATCGAAATCGGCGGCATTGCCGGCGCGTATCGCTCCGGGGAATACGTCGTATTAGACATGTTTGTCCTAGTAGCGAAGACGGACGGTATAGTCTCCCTAGTACGAATAACTCGCGAGGTTTACCTAGTTCCTAAACTAAAGGCAAAAATCCTAGTCGGTATAGATACGATTGCCCTAGAGGGAATAAAAATCGATATTCCCGTACGGACGGTTACCGTAGCTAGTTAGGACAACGCCCGCTTTGAAGTAGCCGTTAAGCGTAAGAAAGGGAAGGCGGTCTAGCGCCCCGTAAGGCTAGCGGAGGACGTAACATTAGCGCCGCGTACAGTCGCCCTCGCTCTAGTTAAGTACGGCGGCGACCTCCCTAAGGGCCGGGATTTCATTCTTAACGCCGGTTTCTTAGTCTAGCTAACTAGCAATATATAGGGATTGTCGTTACAAGCTCCGCCGTTAGTAACGGCGTACAATTAGGTCGTAGACGCTAATTTTTCTTATATATATATTCGTAACGATACGACGACTCTAGTAACGATTTAAGCCGGACAGCTACTCGGTTTATTAAGTAATAGGACTATTACTAGGGCCTACTACATCGACGTAGCCGACTACGGACTAGCGGGATTGAGTCCTAACGCTTTTATAGCTACGCGGGATATACTAAATGCATAGCGGGAACACTGGCACGCGTTAGGCGTAACGATCTATAGTAACGATAACTAGGCAGACTAAATCGCTATAGCGGTCGAGCGGTACCCGGAGCTTTTTACAGATCGCTAAACGGTAGTCGATATTCCCGAGTACGATTACATACCTATCCTAACCGTGCTAAATTACCTAGATCTATTGCCGCCCCCTCGTATAATTAACCTAGGTAAGAGGGATTGTAAAGTGGTAGATAAGATATATAACGACCTATACCGCTAGGGGAAGATATAGTACATAACCGAGCCTACGCCCTTCGGCTTTCTAGTGTTTGTCGTATAGAAGCGCGTTACTAATGGTAAAGGTAGTATAATTAATAAGCCGCGGGCGGTAGTCGATATACGCGCCTTAAATAAGGTAACGATCCCCGACAGCTATTAGATACCGCTCTAGGCGGATCTCTTTACACAGTTAGTAGGGTGCTAGTATATTAGCACTATAGACTGTCTAACCTTCTTCTACTAATAGGGCGTAAAGCCGGAGGATCGTTATAAATTAACGATTAATACTTATCGTAGCTAGGAACAGTATAAGGTCGCTATTATAGGATATTCGAACAGTGTCTAATTCGTATAGCGGAAGCTAGATTAGATCCTTCGCGACTGTCGCAGCTTTACGCGAGCTTATATCGACGATATCGTAGTATTTTCGAAGACGTTGCCGGAGTATCTCGATTATCTAGAAGCGGTCTTCTAGAGATTAGACGCCGTAAGGATTAGTATTAGTCCGAAGAAGACTTTCTTAGGCTTCCCCTCTACGACCCTTTTAGGCTAGTACGTTAGCGGCCTCGGTCTAGCTACGAGTAAGGAGAAAATCGCGGCGATTACCTTACTTTAGTTCCCGGAAAACGTATAGAAGTTAGAGCATTATCTCGGTCTAACTAATTAGTTGCGGCAACACATCCTATACTACGCGCAGATAGCGGCGCCTCTATAGGCGGAGAAGACGCGCTTATTAAAAGGGGCGCTAGTTACCGGCAATAGTCGTCGCCGGCACGTCGCCGTTACGACGCTAGGTAAAAACGATTAGCACCGCGACGAGCTAGTAAAAGCGTTTCGCTTATTGTAGTCGATGTTCTACGAGCCCTCCTTCCTATACTATTTCGACCCTAACTATCGCTTATACGCTCCTATAGATTCCTCTAAGGAGTTTAGCTATAGCAACGGTGCTCTACTATATCGATAGGGACCTAGACCCTATTCTGT
>NW_006921536.1:5036063-5044554 GCF_000340215.1 Pseudocercospora fijiensis CIRAD86
TGTTTCCTTATTACAGGTTCAGCCTATTTTGTTCTTAAGCCGAGGCCTAACTTAGACGGAGATACGATATTAGCCGACAGAGCTCGAATACTCGGGAATCGTATAGATAGTAAAGAAGGTAGGCTATTTAATGCATACTTTATCGAGGCCGACGACTATCTTTATAGACTACTATGCCGCGGTCGGTCTTACTAACTCGGTGTCGATAACTACGACTACTAATATAGGCAAGCAGAACCTAAAATTAGTAAGGGCATCGATGTTCCTTTCCTAATATCGAGTCGATATAGTTTACCGTCTAGGGCGGATACACCTAGTTCTAGACGCCCTTAGTCGACTTCTAAGGGACATAGAGTCGCCTAAGCTAACGCCGGACGAGGAGAACTTAGATCCGCTCTCTTACTATGCCGACGCTACGCCCTCTTCGGCCGATCTAGAGGAAGTAGCCTGCTTCTATACGAGGTTAGTAGAGCTAGATCCGGATTTCCGACGTCGGTTAAACCGAGCGTACGATAACGACGAACATTAGTCTAGGGTTTTACGACTAGTTCGACAAGCGTAGGCGCGGAATGCTTTAGAGCGTCTCTATTCGGAGGGAGCTAATATACCTTCGGTAACGAAAACGCTAGTTCGGTATAAGGGTAGCAAAAATCCGGACCTATTCGTAGGTAATAAGTTTAATAGTCCGCTAGGTATTCGATTCTTCGAGAGGGATAGCCTCTTATATTTCTATAACTAATCTTTAGGGTGCGAGCGACTCTATATCCCTCGAGCCTTAATAGGCGAGATCTTCGAGTAGGCTTATAATAACCGTTACTACTAAGGCTTTTAGCGCGTCTTCGACCGCATTTAAGCTTCCTTCTTTATATATCGACTCGCTCGCTACCTTCGCCTCTATTTAGATTATTATTACTAGTGTCTCCTTTTACGTACCCCCCGACACGCTCCTTACGGCGAACTTTACCCGATCTAGAATGCGGAGGGCCTATACTATACTATAACGATAGATCTCGTAACCGCCTTACCGGTTACGACCGATAGATTTAATACACTATATACAATTACTTATAAGACGTCTAAGCGGGTAGTAGTCGTCCTAGGCAAAGAGGACTAGAAGGCCTACAACTAGGGCATCGCTCTAATCGATAGGCTTTACTTAATAGATATAAGTATGCCGGCAGTGCTTATCGCTAATCGTAATCCTCGCTAGCTAAGCGACTTCTTTAAGGGCGTTTTCTCGCGCCTACGTACGAAGCTAGCTACGTCTACGGCCTACTATCCTTAAACCGATAGTTAATCCGAGCGAACTAACTAAACGGTCGAGACGGCGATTCGTTACTAGTTAGCGGATTATCCTAGCGAGGATTAGACGACGTTTATCCTATAGCTATAGGCTACGCTTAATAACTCCCGCAATGCGACTACCGGTTAGTCGCCGAACGAAGTTGCTATAAGCGTAAGGACGAATCTCGACTCGCTCGATATACTATACGACTATCCGTATAACAGGGCGGTAGCGCGTAGCCGTATCTAGAAGGAAGTCTAGGACGCGATTGCTTAGGCGAACGTAAAAATAAAAGAACGGTATAATAGTAAGTATAAGCCCCTATTCCTTAAGCTAGGTAACCGTATTATACTTCGCCTATACTATAGTTACGAAGTGCTAGGTTAGTCGTACAAGTTTAGCTACTGTTTTAAAGGGCCTTTTATAGTTCTTAAGAAGGTCGGACGACTAGCCTACCGTCTCGAGTTACCGCTATTAATGCGTATCTATCCGGTAATATCGGTTTCGTAGTTAGAAAAAGCTCCTAAAGACCTAGATCCTTTTAAGAGAACTATTAATTACGAGCCCCCGCCCGTCGTAGCTAAGGACGGTCTAGGTTCTAGCGACGAAGGCGACTCTTACGAAATCGAGCGCTTTCTTAGGCGACGGACCGTCGTCCGAAGAGGCTAGCCCGTTCTCTAATACCTAGTAAAGTAGAAAGGGTATAGGAGCGCCTATAATATATAGTATAATATCGACGACTTAACGGGCGCGGACGATCTACGCAAAATCTACGATAACGTATACCCTCTAGAGGAGGCACTGCTATCCCGTACCCTCCGTAGGGTAGTAAAGCGGACGAGAGCTCGCTAGCCTTTTTTAGAAGTTGCTAGCTCCGCCAACAAAGGCGAGGCCGGACAATCCCTTGTAGTTCGTCGCAAATCGATACGACTCCGTAGCGCGACTCCTCCTTCGGAGTCGTAATCTGCCTAGGCGTACCCTTATATCGTTATCGTAACTACGTTACTTAGGCAACCGTTATACGTAGACGCGGGCTATCCCTTATTTAGTATCGATCTTTCCGGACGATAAGAGAGCTTTCTATTAATTACCGACGATAATTAGAAACGGCCCTCGAGCGCGACAACCGCGTCCGTCGTAGGGAACGTAAAGTAGTAGCTTTTCGGCAAAAATTTCTATAGTACCGATCGCGACGTAAGCGCCTAAACGTTACATTATACGAGGCGGAGTTATAGCGCGCGTCTCGCCTATACTATAAGGCCGATACGCTCGACCTCCTCTAAGGAGCGATAGCTAAGGAATATTATAGAAGCGAGGATCGAGACCCTTAGGACACCGCGATAGGGAATAGTAAGATTAACGCTCCTCGCGGGGAACCGCTACTATTAGACGGTCTAGGATCGGCCGGATAGTCCTTATTTGTTACCGGCTCGACGCCTACGCCTAAGCTAGAGAGTAAGGCAAGTAATAAGGATATAGTATTAGACACTACGGTTAAGAATTATACGGCCGCGCCTAAGCTAGAGGACCTAACGGACGAGGCGAATATAGTATTAGACACTACGGTCGAGAGTCGTACGGCCGCGCCGGAGCTAGAGAATATAACGGATAAGGGGGATACGGTATTAGACGAAACGGTCGAGAATCGCATAGCCGCGCTAGAGCCTAGGGCCGTAACGAGTAGAGAGGATACAGCCTTAGATACCCCGATCGAGATTCCTACGCTCGCGGCTAAGCTTAAGAATATAACGAACGGAAAGGATATAGCGCCTAGCGCTACGGTCGAGATACGTATAGCTATGCCTAAGCTAGAGGATATAGAGAACTCGATAAAGGATTCGGTAGGCAGAGAAGACGCAATAGCGGATTAGATCGGCGAGCATCGTAGGGAGATAGATAACGTTACGCTTAACCCGTAACAAACGCGGCTAGAGGAATACGGTATTAACCTAGCGTAGACGTTAGAGGGCTTTGCGATCCTCGCCGCGGCGGAAGGCAATCTTCGATAGACCTTTCGTAAGGCGCTATCGCTTATTTCTACTAACGGCAGTTTAAGTACCGGCGAGGTTTAGGCGGTGTTAAGCTACGCTACTAAGAATAGATATATACGGCCTTTCCTAATGTTTACCGAGGACGGATTAGATATAGAATTACACTACGTATTAACGGACTCCGGCCGATAACTATTATAGCGATACGTACCGTTGTTCTTAGGCCGTAGTCGCATTAACGACACGCTAATAGCGAGCTTAGTACCGTTGCCCCCGGCTAATAATATAGACGGATCCGATTTCGACTTACTCGAGGTAATAGCTCGCCCGTAATTATAGGGGACGCCGGGTAGCGAGTTTAGTACTATATAGCGTTAGACTATTACTAGCCTATCGATAGTGCTTCCGAATCTAGACTGTCTGCTCTCTAATATTAGACGATTTTCCTTTCTAAAATATTACGTACCGGCGGTTATCGCGGTAGTTAATTTAGATTACGTTTTCGATAAAAAGTCGTTTATATAGGCGGTTACGGCGCTTACTACGAAGAAGAAATAGTTAGCGGAGCTAGCGAAGGCGTTGCTAGGCGAGGGCCGATAGACGGGCCGAGCGCTTTATAAGGCTATAGCTAACTACTTTATCGATAACGACGACCCTCCGCCGTACTATTTAGGTAAATAGGAGTTTATTTAGAAGGGCAAAGCGTTATAGGTCGAGATCCTAGAGGCCGAGAAGCTATAGGACATCGTACCGGGCTTCTTTACCCTTTACCGAGACGCCGCTACCTACGCGTCTAGTAGCCCGGCTAACGGTACGGAAAGCGGCCCGATTAATCCCGTTAGCGCGTAGCCTCTTAATACGCCTTCGGCTTTAGAATCGGCACTACCGTTAATAATACCCGCAAATCGACCGGCTTTACTAGAATTACTATCTCCGCTAGCGCGTATACTTCCTAATTTACCGCTACTATAGGCAACCGCCTCCCTAACGCAGGCGCCGAATAACGGCTCGCTACAAGCGCCCGCGCTAGCTCCTCCTAAGCTCCTAGCTACTCCGATCGAGTCGGTTTTTAAAGAACCTCCGGTCCTATTCCCTAAAGAACTTAAGTTCGAGCGGTAGCGGCTTCGAGGCTAGCGCGCGCGCTAGACTTTGATTAATAAGCGTCTCCTTCGCGCTAACGAGACGCCCGAATAAGCTACAATCCGGTAGTACGTAGAGTACGAGGACTATAATAAGAAAGTCGATACGCTAATCGCCGCTAATCCTATAGAGCGTAACAAGAATAGAGACGTACGCTTTATCTAGGCCGCGAAGCTCGTATACAACGCGTACGCTAAGGACGCTAACGGTCGGCTGCCTAATCTCTTTCGCCTACGCCTATGTAAGCGAATAGTCGAACACTATTTAGTAAGGCTTTAGCATTACCTACATTATCTATACCTTATAGCTAGCGATCGGCGCTTCTAGATTCTACGCGAATTGCATTAGTATATAGGCAAGCTAGTTACCGATTTTGAAAACCTACTCTTTACGTAACCGTGCTCCTTCCGAATCGTAAACGACGATCTCGCTCGTAAATACTCTATCTTTAGGACTAACCTCTACTCGGACGGTTACGATACGTAGTAGGAGATTTACGCGATACGCTTTAGCGAGTACGTAGCGCTTATAACGGCGGGCGAATTAAAGGAGCTTCCTAACCTAGCTAACCTCGATACGAATTTTCTACTAACTGTTACTTTCTACTACGCGAAGTTATAGCACCGACTCCTAGCAAACATTACCCGCTTACGCGAGAACTTCCTCGGCTTAAGCACCTATACTAGCGACTTACGATTCTAGCTAGCACCGTCTCTAATCCGTAATAGAGCCGTTAGTCTTATAGTACGCGCTATCTTACACTTCCTATAGACGGTCGACCTCGTATAAGAGTAGTTCTACTGCTTCGTCCTAAAAGAATATCGCGATAGCATTATAGTAGGCGGTTACCCGGTCCTATATAAGCGTAGCGAGAACGGTAAGGATGTCTCCTACCGCGATTACGGTAAGGAATACTAAAAGACGGGCAAGCGACCTGTTAGTAAACACGTCGGAGCGACTAAGCATTATAAGATCGACCTAACTACCTACGGCGAAGTCTAATTCTTATAGATAGTAGCTACCGGACGACTCTTAATAGTGCGCCTACCTCTACTAGACTCCTAGCTTAAGGACTATACCGTTTAGCTACTACTAATCGGTATAGAGCTTAGTGCCTAGTCGGCTATATAGCTCTATAAGTAGTATAAGTCCTCCCTAAACTCTAGTAGTCTGCCCTACCTATACCGTCGCAACCTAGGTCGCCTAGCTATTACCTAGGACGTCGTCGCTTATACCTAGCGGTATATTACGGTCCGTAACGCCTATACGCTCCGCGGCGAGGGCTACACATCCGCCCTTTGTACTAATAAGGCGCTTGCGGACACGAAGGCTACTAATACGTCGCGTACGGAATAGTACGCTTAGCTTACAAGTAGCGGTCGCTACTAGAACGGTACCTACGCCGCTAACAAGGGCAAAGGCATGCCTCTACTGCTCCTTAACCGTTAGTGCCTAGTAGACTTTAGCCTAGTCTGCTAGCTAACGTAAATCGATCCGGTATACGCCTTATCTACCTTTATTGCCTATATCTAGACGCTTAAGGACGGCGCTATCCCTAATAGATTGTAGCCCGCGCTAACGCTACAGTTCTATAAGTTGCCGTAGACGGCCGCTACCGATCTAGTCTTCGATCTATTAGGCGTCTAGGAGCGTATTATATAGGGCAATACCATTTTTAAGTACGATAAGATAGTAACGAATAAGAATTACTAGTAGTACAACATCGACTATACTTAGGATCCTATAGGCGCATTCCTAGTGCCGTTACCCGACTACTCGCTAGACGAGACCGACCTTACTAACGCGCGCCTCTTTAGTAAAATTATCCCTCCTAAGCTCGCGACTCGGGCTAAGCCGCAACCTCTAGCCGTTGCCCCGCTAACTAAGGCGATCTAGCTAAATTCCTCGCGCGTATTACTATCGACTAAGTTAAATACTCGCTAGAAGCTAACCGCTAGCCCGTTCTTAGCGCCTCGCCTACCGTCGAAGATGCCGCTACCGTCTAACCTATTCTCTACGCCTACGAAGGCTCTAGTTGCGGCTTAGCTACTACCGCCTAACAATACGGTTACGTAGCTATAGTATAAGCTCCTATCGCTTCCGATACGCTTACTACCTTTGCCCGCCCTATAAAAGAATACTATAGGCGCCTACGGACAATACTAATACAATATAACGGCAATTAGTATACGCACGCTTAACTTATAAGCTCTCTACTATATACGCTAGTCTGAGTTAGTAGTAACCGAGGTATACTAGCTTTAATAGATACTAGCTAAGGCACAGATCCGCGAAGTAACTAAGCGCTAGATAGCCTAGTAGTGTCGTCTTTCCGCTACGGTCTTAAAGGAGTCGCTTACGCTATCGCTAACCTATCTTTACTACGATTTCTTACGCGTCGCGCCGTAATAGGCAATCCCTATACTATACCTAATCTACGAAGACGCTTTTAAGCTGCTCGGCGGCGTATAAGGCAATACTACTAAGGATGAGATCGCGAAGCTTAACGCATAGATAGCCGACTACTTTAAGCTATACGGTACTATACGCGACGCCGATACGCTACTATTGCTAGGTGCCGACTTCCCTAATATCCCTATCGATTAGTTAGACCGCGCTACTACTATAGCGGACGCAGTTAACACCTCGCTGTCCGATAACAAGACTATAAAGACCGTCGCGCCGTAGCCGCAGCTAAAGGCGGTTTAGACTATACCGACTAGCTTACGCGACGCCCTTTGTAACCGTCGTAATAAGTAGGTATAAAACCGACGCAGTTATTACTAGAGAGACACGATTCTATACCTAGCATTACCGTTCTAGTATACTGTTTAGGCTTAGCCTTTATGCGACGCTATTACGCTCTTTTGCCTTAAACCTTCCTACGGTACGGCCTACTAAGGACCTTTGTTTTAGGATACTATAGACAGTACCGACCTTTTTTATAGGGGGGGAGGCTGTTACGATATAACACTATTGCATATACGATAGTAGGCAGCGGTTACTATCGACCGCTACGGTCGCTATTGCTACTAATAGTAGGACTATTATATAGATAGCTTGCCTCGCGGTACCTTAGAGAATGCATTAACTTTTGTACTATATAACCGTTACGATACCTTCGTACTGTAACCGTGTGCCTAGCATAACTGAAGTTATATGCTTCCTATTAGTCTTAGAAGCGCTCTAAGAACGACGCTTTAGGTCTATTATAACGATATATTCCTTACCTCTAATTCTAATGCGGAAACTAGTCTCGTCGAAGTTCTAAATAAGACGTAGATCTACGATCTTATAGTATGCTATTGTCTCTCGTAACCGTATATACTAGCGTATTATCCGTTTAGGTTTATAGGCCTCCTTCCTTGCTATTTTAATAGACTTTTATAGTACCTAGTAAAGCCCGTATTCCTTTATAAACCTCTTAGTCTAACGCCTATCTACTAAAGGTAGATTTAGTAGATCTAGTACGTTGCGAAGAAGGATATTATTAGCAACAACGTACAATAGGCATATAGGAATATCTAGGCCTATAAGCTCGCGCCTATAGTAGTATTCGAGAAGGGCTGTTTACTAAGTAGGCTTTATCTTTGCGTTTAGTGCTTGTCGCTATATAAGCGCACTACGACTACTACGACGACCTATAGCGTTTAGATATCGGAAGCGAAGCTTCTAATAGTTAACGTACTCGTCGGTAGACTATTGTTTAATATTAGGTACGTAATCGTCGTGCTCTTAGTAGAAGGCTATTATCTTGTCTAAAACCGCCTAAATCCGGTTCTCTTCGTACGCGTAGGGCGTTATTTTCGCGATAGGGCGACGTGTACGCGTACTAGCGGTATTACAGACTCGAGGCATTGTTAGAAATTCGATAGATACACGTAGAAGCGATTAGGAACGCGAAATAGTAGATATAATAGTTGTATAGTAATATTATAATGTAACTTGTCGAGAAAGTAGAAATTATAAGGTAGCTTGTAACCACCTCGAAGAGGTGGCGGCAGGGACGGAAGCCACGGATAACCACAAAGACATCTCGCTCCAGATTTCACATCATCAATATCCTTGTTCCCCC
>NW_006921536.1:5044873-5150846 GCF_000340215.1 Pseudocercospora fijiensis CIRAD86
ATACGAGATCCGAGAACCTAACTGACGTGTTCTCTCGCATGTCGACCAAAACACGCCCACATCGCACCTGTGATATTAAGTCGATAGAAAGTCGTAGGTAGGTTCCAACGAAAGAAACTATCACGCACGAAGGCACTGCTGTCGAAAGCAGGAGGACGAGGACGGGAGAGACGGCACTTTGGTTTTTGTATCTCCATCTCAACATAGATACAGCACGACCAATGCGACTTCAAGCTTGGCCAGGCAAGTCTGATTGACTTACTCGATCTGATCGAAATCATCTACAACATCCTGCTGCATCTGCACTTCAGGCGCAGGTGGCTCCTCTAATGGACCCACAACTGCCTCGCCGACGACTGCCTCTTCGACCGCTGCCTTTCTCTGCCACACTCTCTCCCAGCGCTTACCCCAAAGCACGATAAGATCGCGTTCGGCAATGGCCCCGTTGAATCTCTCGATCATCCCGTCCTGGGAACCATTCGCAACGGCGGCGACAGCATCTTCGATAGCGGCAAAGAGGTCGCGCATAGCTTGTCGCTCGTTGGGGAGAGCCTCATCAATCTGCTGGCGGCTCTCATACGGCAAGGACAAGTTATTCCGTTCCCGTAAGACCTGGCGAACACGATTCGTGACCTTGAACATGGTAATGGATACCATCTCGTAGACTTGGCTGCTGGCGAGCGCTCGGCCACTATCCATGCGGTCTTGCAGCGCCCATTGAATGACGGACATGGGAGTCACGATGGTGTAGTTGAGAAGCTTATCGACGATATTGATCGCGGTGCCTGGATGGTCCGACCAGAACTGGACGACTGATTCAATGATCTGCCGTCTGGCGAGCTCGGAGCGCTGGCCGACGCTGAGAAGACGATCCTTGCAGCGGTCGATAGTACTGAGGACATGGGATAAGCTCTTGGATCCAATACTGAGGATTGATGTCATGTAGATGTCCGTGGACGGTGCCAGTGGGTCGGCATGTCCGAGAGCCGTGGCTTGTTCGTGGACGGAATCAAGGACTTTCTGAATCTCATCCTCGGGAGCCTTTTTCTTGAGAAGAGTAAGGACTTCGCGGCCTTCCTTCGCGTATGGAGTCTGGTCGTTAGCGAACTTGAAGTCGGGGATGTCCTTCTCTTTGCTGGCTGGGATCAACTTGTGGTAGGGCTCGGGCAGTGTAGCGCGAATACGCTTTGCGAACGACAGGCGTATCTCCTTGTCCAGCACACCTTTAATGAATGCCTTCTTTGGGTGAAGATCTGAGAGATCTACTTCCGGTATCCTGTTTGTTGCGATTAAGGTTAGCTTGGCTTCATACAATCGCATCGGCTTTCGAAACAGCCATGACCTCCACATCTGCACGACTTACCACTCTGACCACTTCCACCGAAATTCAAAATTGCTCAGATGATGTGCAAACCAGTCCATGAATCGGTATGACAGCTCCATGTCCATATGCTCAAGGTTGCGAAACAGGAAACGGATGGCGCGTCCCAGTGTGGGTGCTATAGCTCCAGGCGAAATTTTGCAGGATTCGGTGATTAAAGAGTGGTAGTAGACCACGCGGTGCTCCGAGGTAGGTAGCTGGAAGATCTGGGAGAAGATCGCATCGATTGCGACATCTTCGGGCTTCCATTTAGGTTTACCCTCAGGAAGGTCGCGCAATTTATCGAAAGTTGTTGAGCGCTTAACGAAAGTGTCTGGTGCCCAGAAGCAGTCGATCTCGTTGAGATACTTGGCCACAACATTGCGATTGAAGTCGAGGATGTTGATTGTGTCAGTGACGGCGTCGCGTAAGAGCGAGGATGCTACGTTGTTTGTCGATGGGACAGATTCAATTTCCTGGTCAGCGAAAAGCGAGAAGTACACCTCTGGAAGCAGAGGTTTGCTTCCTGCATTGATGGTGGAAGGTACGGTGAGCGGTGGAAAAGAGTGCTTTGTCGGCTCTTCGGTTTCTACGTCACCATTCGCGTCGCCGTTCGTTTCACCGTTCTCTGTCTTGACCGCTGTTGGCTTGTGATTTGGGTCGAAAACTCGTGGGATGCAGGCAAGCGTCCAGCCGTTGTTGGCCTCTTCGATCAGCTGATTTTGCAGCAGAGAGACGACACTTGGACACTGCATTGCCTTCTCCTCGCCTTCCGGCGCTGGATATGGATCGACAAGCGCCTCCAGAGTGTGCGACTGCGTGGCTATGATGCCAGTACTTTCGAGCAGCTGCGCAACCTTTTGCGGCAGGGATGCATCGGAGGATGCGACCATCAAGTACGGTATGGTGAGTAGAATGATCTTGACGAGCTCAATGCCTAAAGCATCGTCCTGCGATGCAGTCTGCAGATCAGCTGCGCGTTCGAAGAGCGTATCCAGGATCGGCATCACTCCATCTTCCTCGAAGAGAGGACCCAGGCAAGACAGAAATCTGAGCAGCAATTTCACGTCTCGCAGCTGTCCTGCCTCGAGTGCTGATTGCAACTGATTCCCAATCTTTAGAAGAACGTCCTGCGCGATGGCTGATTTCTCTGTGTTTGCATAGAGAACCACTGCCGCCACGAACGGAATCTTGAATGGCTGCTCGAGCACCATTTTCAGCGTGACAGTCGAAAACAGCTCCTGCACATACTCGTCGTCGTAGTTTTCGGCAGTAAGCTTGGCGAGGTTCGCTGCGACTTCGTGCGCCAGTCGGCCATGGTCTTCGGCGATCTCGAGCAGTCCTTTTCGGATGCGCGTGCCTGGCGGAGCTTCACGTTGATATCGCTGATTACGTCCCCCTTGGTCATAGTCGTCGTCCTCTGACAATGCGCGTTAGGATCAATAGCTGGTGCTTCAGGAGTTTTGTCTCACCTCGAAATCGCTTGCGTTTGTTGAAGCCTCGCCCTCCGCCATGTCCGCCGCCGCCGCCGGGGCCGCGATAGTCACGCCGATTGTCCACGTCTGCCATATCAATTGTATGTGAAGCGCAATGGATGAATGGCCTCTGCTGTGATGGAGTTTGTTCTAGACATTCACGTTGAGAGCTTGCTTCAGCGCAGAAGCTCGCGTCGCGCATTACCGCAGCCGCTGGAACGGGCCGCTCCGTGATGGTTGGCGACACATGAAAGTTATGACTTTGCTGCGCTTCTGCACTCGCAACGACACATAGGATCGCAAATATTTGCTACAAGAATAAGTCCATCGGACACTCAGACATCTGCCGCTTTCTCGGTCTCAATCAAAAGCGACGAGACCTCAACATGCCCGCCATCAGAACCGCCAAGAACAGGAAGCCGCCTCCAGGTATCAGATCACCACGTCCATGGCCTTAGCCGTCCAACTGCTGACCGCCTTCCAGATGGCTTCGAAGACATCGAAGACACCCTCCTCGAGTTCCAAAACAAGATGAAGGACGCCGAAAACGCCTCCCACGAAGGCAAGAAGAAGCACGAAATGCAGTGGCCAATTTTCCAGATCACGCATCAACGTACGTATAAACACCTTCACACAAGGGATCACCATGGACAGTTTCATCCTCACTTCAAAACATAACTACTTACACAAAAATGCCCGTTTCGTTTTCGTTCCGGGCCGTTAAGGTGAGGCTATCGTCCCAAATTTGACCTCACTCGAGCGGTGCAGCGGGCTTTGCCAGATCACACACTAATTTCTATTTTTTTTGTTTTACCTTCTCAACAGGCTCCAGATACATCTACGACCTCTACTACGAAAAAGAAGCCATCAGCAAGAAACTCTACGAATGGCTTTTGAAAAACAACTACGCCGATGCGAACCTCATCGCGAAGTGGAAGAAGCAAGGGTATGAAAAGGTAAGCAAAAAAAAAAATATTCAAAACCTCTGACTGCAGGAGGACGCGTGCTGACGAAATGATTTTTTTTTCTCTAGCTCTGCTGTCTCCGCTGCATCCAAACCAAAGAAACGAATTTCAACAGCACATGTATCTGTCGCGTACCTCGCGAACAGTTGAAAGAGGATCAAGAGATTCAGTGCGTGGGCTGTGGGTGTCGGGGTTGTGCGAGCAGTGATTGATCGATCAACACTGTTCAAGAACAACCATTGAAGTACGAAAGGCCTGGCGTTTGGGTGGAAGCAAGCAAGTAACAAGTACAAGTCCCGTGGTGCTTCATCTCAGATTTTCAGCGAAGAAAACCCGCCCGGTCCACTCACCGAAAAAAAAACCGGGATGAAGAGCGATCATGCAGAATGGCGCGCCCCATTCATTCTCTCCCTTGAGCAGATCAAAGAGGGGCGTACAATGTGGAACTTCAAATTAAGCGCCGTGCGTTAATCGCGAAAAGTCAAATTCTCCTCTCCTCTCCGTAGTTCTACTATATAGTGCATACAGGTAGCGAAGCTTTATCTCAACCTCATACTTGGCGCCGTGTATCACATTCGAAGTATTCAAGCAATCCTCGATCCGCAAAGGTACAGGATTGTCAAAATATACATTAAGAATTTAAAACCTTCCTTTACACTACTCCTACACTCAAGTCAATTCAACAACCTCTCTTCTCTATTCATTATTATCATCATCATCATCAAGACATAAAATTCAATCCCAAAGGACTACTCTTCGGCCTAAACGTCCCAAACCCACCACTAGTAGAAGCTTTATGTCTAGCTTTCTTACGTTTCCTCCCAGGACTACTCGGTCCACCTTTACGTTCACATTCAGGCGAAGCACTACCACCTCGATCCGAGAAATCTTCCCAATCATCCGTACCAGGCTGAGGAGGACTAGGAGGCTGAACATTGACTTCCGGTGCCTGTACATGTGCTCGTTCCTGAGATGAGCTAGGAGTGAGAATTCCTCCATCTTCTCTTTCTCTAGTCTGCTGTCGACTGAGATCGGAATCGCTGAGGAATTTCTCACGTTGGTGTTCAGGCGTAGTAGTGGTGGATTTCCAGATTTTGCGTCTGAAGAGAGAAACGGGACTTCTGCTGTCGGGACTTGTAGGGGAGTTGGGAGGACTTTGACTTTCCCAGCCGCCGCGTAGGGCGTCTCGGGATCTGTTCATCATGTGTTGCATGATTGGGACGTCGAGTACTCCGTTTCCTTGTCGGCCGAAGAGGACTAGCGCGAGGCAGAGTAGGAGTAGAGTACTTTGGACAATGCCCATGCGTTTCTGCCAGACTAGTTCGTCCGCGACCATGGTTAGTCGAGTGCTCATGGCGAGCATTTCTCGTTGGTATACCTCACGCTGATTCTCAAGCTCGATCACTGTACTCTGCCAAAGCTGGTCGTACGCTTGCCTGAAGCCGTGGAGCTCAACCATTACTGTTTCGTTGAGCGTAGCCAGAAATTTGGCAGTCTTACCGACTTGGCGTTTCTCAACTTTGCTGAAAGCGTCTCGAAGGATGCGTGATTGTTCCTCGATATATTGCAGTGATAGAGTGCTGTTGTTCTCAAGTTGTAGCAAGCGCTTTGTGACCGATTTGAAGAACGATTCTTGTGTCGAAGGCTGTGGTGGAGGCGGCGAGGCTGCAGTCGAAGCGACTCGGGTTGAATCAGTCGCGGCTACTGTTTGGTTGGTAGAATTGGTCGATGAGGCTGACGCTTCTGTGACATTTTGGGAGCCTATAGAGGTTGGTTTCGTTGTGTGATTGGTCAGGGTCCGTGAAAACGGACTGCCAATGAGCGTGGCATTGTTCGAGCCAGCAACGTTCGTAGAGGTTGCGCCTTTGCTGTGATCCGAGTTTACCGAGCTAGCTGGGCGATCGGCTGAGTTCATTGCGGCTTGCTCATCGGTGTGAGATGCCGCCGCAGGGGTAGAAGTCCCATCCTCTGATGTAGTCGGCGTGTCACAGGTCATCTGCTGGTTCGTGGGCTCATATACTCTGACTTGCATTGACATACTGCCATTGCGATAAACGGAGATGGTCGGAGTTGGGGATGCTGCACTGTCGCCTATGTTTGCCTGTTCTGAGGGCATCGTCCCCTGCTCCTGCGACGGGGGTGGCGAATCTTTGGGGGGTGGCTGTTCTCCGTCAATAGGCGGAATGGCTTGCACAGTAGCCTTCGAGGCCTCATCGGTCGATTCGATAGGCTCTTGCGCGATAGGAAGTGTCGCCGGGACTTCTGTTTCCAGAGCCTCAATCTCTGTTTCTTCGACCTCCCCTCGTGCGAGTTCTTCCTGGTGTCTGTAGTCTTCCATCATCGTGGTACCATGTACTCGAAGTAAAGACACTGGGCAGTAGTATTCGGTGCCATAATGAGTAAGCAGCTCAATACGCAGATACTTTGCCCATATCAGAGGATTTTCGACCAGGAAAGCCTGCAATTCTCGAGTGTTTCGAGCCTCAAACGTACCCAGCACCCTCCATTTCTCCTCCTTGACAGGATAGCGATCAGAGACGGAGGCTTTGAAGTGTCGAAAGTTTGAGCTGAAGAACTCATAATTAGCCAAGACAATAGTGTCGATCTGAATGTCGTTACAAAGCTCCACAATAAAGAACTTGTTCTTGACCGAGCAGATGTTGAGCATATAGCTATCCTTGTGCTCGATCAGAATGGAGGACGAGTGAGTGCACTCCTTGTTCGTTTTGAGAACGGTGGCCGCGCAATCAAAAGATGCATAGTTCGTTCTCTCTTTGCAAGTCTTGCCTGCATCCTTTGATCTCAGCGGTGGCAGACCGACGGACTGTGCGAGCTCATGATCTGCTTTAGCACTGGGCTGCTCTGGCGCAGGTTGAGGTCCACCGAAGCCCGAGAAATCCAGATCGATCTCATGTTCCTCTCCCATGCTCTCCAAAGCATTGTTGATGGGCCTTGGTCGGTGTGGCTCGGCTTGCTGCGCTCTCCCGACGTCCTCTGGTACTTGGCCAACCTTTGCCAGATTTTGCCGCTTCCACTCGTCGAAAGAGAGGAAATTGGCGTTGTCGAGTGGGGAGTCGTTGTCCTCATCAGACAGGGGGATGGGGGTAGCCTCGATACTACGGTGGTGCGAAGATGGCGCAGGAACGGCGTCAGTGCTGGGAGGAGCATTTTCCGTGGCATTGGCTATGGCGGTGAGAGGAGTTGAAAGACTTGGCTGCGCGGTAGCTGATTGCGTTCCCGCTTGGCTTGCTTGTGGCGCGGCAGGCGTAGCATCTCTGGTCATGGAAGGCGTGGCATTCGCATCCAGGCTGTGGCTGGCAACATGTGGCACTCGGTCTGTCCTGAGGCATTGCTGCGCCAGCGTGTGGGTAATGTAGTTCACCGTTCGGCTCGGACATGTGCCTGAAATGTCGGTGGTTCGCACGACGCTGATGTACGTGTTCGCAGATGTGCTGCTGACAGGTGCAGGCGTAGGGCGAGATGCCGAGCCCGGGTCTCCATTGTCGGGTGCTGGCTCGCTGCCGATCGCGCCGCGGAGGAGCGCGAGGAAAATGAAGGTGATGCGCAGCACATTATACATGTTGTTGGCGCATGGTCTGCGCGGTGGTCTCCATGTAGCCCACGGGAGATGTGCGAGCAGGAGAGAGAGGGCGTGGGCGTGATGACGGCGCCGCGCAGCAGGAGTGCTCACGCGACAGAGCTGTTCTTGCGGTGCTGTTGACAGCTGGAGTCTTCTTTCACGACCTCCTCGACCTCGAGGTTATTCAAGGTCGGCACTTGCAAACGCCGATCTAGTCTTAGTCAGCCCGCGAGACAAGGCTGAAACACCCTGGGAGGAGTTGTTCTCTGCATCACCCATCTCTTCACCACACGAATAATATCATGTTCTCTGCTAGAGTCTGGGGCCATAGCCCTCGCGTGCGGTCAGCGGACATGCTGAGGCGTACTTTTGCCTCGGTCGCCGACCTGCCTTCACAGTATGTTTGCAGAATCCCGTGCAGCCATTCTTTGTCTGACCACTTTAGTCCTCCAGTAGACGTTGTAGTCATCGGAGGTGGCCATGCAGGATGTGAGGCATCTGCAGCAGCGGCGCGGACTGGTGCACGAACGACCCTAGTAACGCCGTCATACGAAAACCTGGGAGTCTGCAGCTGCAACCCATCCTTTGGTGGCATTGGCAAAGGAACGATGATGCGGGAGATCGATGCGCTGGATGGAGTCGTTGGCCGAATCACGGACCAAGCTGGAGTACAATTCAGGGTATTGAATAGGAAGAAAGGCCCTGCAGTATGGGGTCCAAGAGCACAGATTGATCGAGCCTTATACAAGAAGCACATGCGGGAGGAAATGCTGAGCTATCCAGGTCTATCCGTGAAAGAGGGCAAGGTCGCAGACATCATTGTCGACAGATCTCCGGAAGCTGCAGCAGAAGGAAGGCACGGCAAGATAACTGGCGTGCGATTAGAGTCGGGAGAGGTTATTCACACCCCAAACGTGGTCATTACAACTGGAACCTTCTTGGGCGGAGAGATACATATTGGCTTGGACGTCTTTCCTTCCGGCCGCATGGGCGAGGCTGCGACCTTGGGCCTGTCAAAGTCTCTTCGAGACGCAGGCTTCAAGCTAGGCAGACTCAAGACAGGCACGCCGCCGAGACTGGATAAGAAGACAATCGATTTCGCGAAACTTGAGGTACAAACAGGCGACGAACCACCCACGCCCTTCTCATACCTCAATGAGCGAGTTGCAGTGGAAGAGCAGCTGAACTGCTGGAGCACGCATACCAATCCTGCCGCACACGAGATCATCAGAGCCAACCTGGACAAGAGCATCCACATTCGCGAGTCAGTCAAAGGTCCCCGATACTGTCCGTCACTCGAAAGCAAAATCCTGCGCTTCACTTCAAAGCAGCAACATCTCATCTGGCTGGAACCTGAAGGCTTCGACAACGACGTGATTTATCCCAACGGTGTCTCAATGACTGTCCCTGCGGAAGCCCAGGAGGCCATGCTAAAGCAAGTCGTTGGTCTTGAGAACGTCACAATGCTACAGCCTGGCTACGGAGTCGAATATGACTACGTCGATCCGCGGAGTCTTCGTTCTACGTTAGAGACCAAGGCTATAGGAGGTTTGTTCCTAGCAGGTCAGATCAACGGTACTACTGGATACGAAGAAGCGGCCGCGCAAGGCATTCTGGCCGGCATCAACGCCGGAAATGCAGCTGTCGGCCGTCCTGCATTCACCATGAGTCGAGCGGATGGCTACATCGGCGTTATGATTGACGACCTCGTGACAAAAGGCGTCAGCGAGCCGTATCGCATGTTCACGAGCAGAAGCGAATATCGTATGTCAGCACGAGCTGACAACGCAGACCTGCGTCTCACTGCCAAAGGCCACGAAGCTGGGGTAGTAGGCGACCGGCGATGGTCAGCATTCGCTGATGAGAAGGCACAAATGGATTGGCTCCGAGTTCTTCTTGATGCGAAAAAACTGAGCAGCCAGGCATGGGTTGAGAACGGATTTCCTGTACGGACCGACAGCACCAAAAGGAGCGCTTTCGATCTCTTGCGGCACCCGAATATTACAGTCGACTCTCTCATCGACCTTGTCCCAGACATTTCAAGATACTCGCCTCGTATCCGTAACAGAATTAAAATCGAAGGCGTCTATGCTCCATACATTTTGCAGCAAGAACAACAAGCTGCTGCTTTTGCTCGCGATGAGAGCCTACTGCTTCCGGCAGATCTCGACTATCAGGCCATTCATGGCTTGAGCTTTGAGGAAAAGAAAATCCTTGAAGACGTCAAACCTGAAAGTGTTGGCCAAGCACGTCGCGTGGAAGGCGTAACGCCTAATGGTGCTCTGACATTACTGGCTTACGTCAAGGGCGCCTGGAGAAGAGAGCAGAGAGGCAAGATCTTCAAAGAGACGCTTGAAAGTCAGACACCTGGAAACGAGATCGAAGCTTTAGCATAATGAAATAATGGAATGGATGAGTGCGTACGATGTGTAAAGCTTCCTGTGACAAGTCCGCCAAGCAATGATACTGCTTGACGCATCGCCCGGCGGTCGGCGCAGTGTACGCATCTCCGACTCGAGCGTGGTATTACGACGATCACCACGAACATGGTTGCAAGTCTCACGCCTGCAATCACGCGAAAGATGTTGGCAAGGATATAGCTTGCTTGCTTGCTTTTTTCAGCAACGAGAAAAGGCTTGAAGCTGTAAAAACTGTTCAATGGTATGCTTCCAGCTCCTCAGCATCGACTGTTCACACTTGGGGAGAGAGTACTGGTGAATGGAGCGCCATTTTTGTTCACGTCCCGCGCGGATTCAAAAGGCAGCCTTGCAAGCTCCCGAGTCTTCCCCAGCTTGTCCCGTTGTTTCTTGGCACAGCCTCGCGCGCTTCTCGGTAGCGGGGCTTTTCAGACTCGCCACTTTTGTCAAGTCAAGTCATCACTGCGACTTCAACATGGCGGAACAACCACCGCGTGGTCGTGTGGACCACAATATGTCGCCACCACGTTCCTCCTCCTCCTCCTCTATTCATCCGGATCAAGCACCGCCGCCGTTGCAAACTCGCCCTTCGTCGCGCGCCTCGAGTGGTATACAAGCGCCGCCGATGGCCGTACCAGTCATGCCTTACGGCTTGAATCCCTCGACTGGTCAGCAGGCTCAGCAGGTTCCTGCTGCTGCGAACATGATGGGTCAGTACTCATGATATACTCAAGGCTTCGTTATGCTGAGCTAACATCATCCAGGACCGCCGCCTCTGCAGCAACCAACGCGCAGTGTCCAGGCGAGTGGCACCAACCCATACAGCCCAGGCTCCTCAAGTGGTCAACACATTCAACCTGTACCTCCGACCCCAAGTATGATGGGTAAGTACTCATCGTCTCCTCTTCTGGGCCAGGTTGAACTGAACTAACATCACCCAGGACCGCCGCCTCTCCTCCACTCAGCTGGTGCTATGCCGGCAAATGGGCCCATGCCATATTCTTTTCTGGACCATCCAATGTCAAGAGGACCAGCGCCATTCATCGTTCCCCACGGCATGATGGTGGGTGCACCGAACGACATTTTGGCGTCTCCCGACATTTGGCCTTCTCTGGGCATGACTCCACCAGGAACGCCGCTTCGCAGACAGCCAGCTGGCGGGCAACCATATGGTGCGCGCTCGGTGTCGCCAGCGCAGGAACATCCAGGTAATACGAGCAGCTGGATGGGTTCTGGTCGAGGCTTCGGTGGCATAAGAATACCTGCAGCAATTCCGACGCACGTCGCAACTGCTCGGCGTGTTGCTGCAGCGCGTAGTGGCCGCGCCTCGCCTTCCAACGCGAACAATCGCCAGCGGAACCCACGACCATTTCCTACAGTCGTTACTGGTCCAGATCCGCCGAGCGGCAGCTCGTCGCAAGAGGATCGAAGAATTCCCAGCACTCTCCACAATGCGTCTCCACAGCGTCCTCAGAATTATTTGCAGCATCAATTTCGACCACCAGCGGCCGCTATTAACAGTCCGCATCCACAGAACGGCATCTCGTTCCAAGAGAATCAAATATTGCCCACAACTACCCAGAGTGCACCGCCGTCGGATCAATCATCTCCCCAAGCTCGTCAGAATCCTTTGCCGCAGCAGTTTCAACACCCAGTCACCGCGATGAACAATTCAGATCCACAGAACAGCATGTTGCCGCCAGAGAGTCGCGGACCTCCTACCGATACCCAGCATGCATCGCCAAATGATCATGCAAAATTCCTTGCCATGATCAACTCCTCGTCACAGTCAGATGGGCAGAATCCCCAAGGCGAACCATTCGCGTCGTCAAGTCTGCAACGAAGAGCAGACAATATCATTCCTGCATCGGAGCCGGCACGCAAGCGACCAAGACTGGACGGCGCCTTCAGCCCAGCAGAGCCAAGCAGCGGCAGCGACTTGCCAGCTAGGTGTGCCGATGAGACCAGCGGCGCCGGAGCTGCTGCTCCTCAAGGCCTTCCACCGCAGCGACCACGAGTAGACGGCGCTCTCAGCGCAGCAGAGCCAAGCAGCGGCAGCGACTTGCCAGCTGGGTCTGCCGGTGAGGTCAGCGGCGACGGAGCTGTTGTTTCTCAAGGTAATCCACCGCAGCAACCACGAGTAGACGGCGCTCTCAGCGCAGCAGAGCCAAGCAGCGGCAGCGACTTGCCAGCTAGGTGTGCCGATGAGACCAGCGGCGCCGGAGCTGCTGCTCCTCAAGGCCTTCCACCGCAGCGACCACGAGTAGACGGCGCTCTCAGCGCAGCAGAGCCAAGCAGCGGCAGCGACTTGCCAGCTGGGTGTGCCGATGAGACCACCAGCGACGGAGCTGCTGTTCCTCAAAGCCCTCCACCGCAGCCACCAAGCTTGCAAGATTTCTTGCGGAGGCGACAGGAGAACGCTCGCGCAGAAGGAAGGACACCAGCGGTCATTCGAGACGCGCCTCTCACGCAAAATATCCAGGAGCTATTGCCGCTAGATGGCACCTGCCCAGCCTGCGGCATCAACCTAGGCAGTTCCACCCACCCAGCCCAACTCGCCGCAAGAATCTCCCACCTCGAAAACTGCATCCAAAGAATCTACTCCGACCACCCTTCCGAAGCCCCTCCCCTCCCCCTCACCGATTTCTGGAGCGACGAACAAAAAGCCCGAAGTCTCTGCACCTCCGACATGGAAATCGACCTCGTGTCCAACCGAATCCTTCAACAAGAAGACTTCCGCGACGCCACAAACGTCTACCTCCACCCAGCCACCACCCACGCTTGGAAGACAGAAAAACTTCCCAAATTCCTGGAAGTTGAAGCGGAGATTTTGAAGATGGATCAGTATTTTCCGATGCGGGCGGAGACGAGGGAGGTGGCTTTTAAGAGGATGGAGGCGAAGGAGAAGGCGAGGAAGGCGAGGAAGGAGGTTTTGAAGAGGGCTTTGAAGGAGGGTGGGAAGGGGGGTGTTACGCTTGCGAAGGAGTCGATGGGGAATCGTGGAGAGTAGACGGTTTGGATCCTACAGGGGATTGGGTGATTTGGTGGCGTGATGGAGTCGAGAATTTGGATACTACAGGAGATTGGGTTGCGTGATGGAGGGTTGGATGCGAGAGATGGGTACATAAAAAGAGGGGTTCGGGCGCTGTGCTGTTTGTTCTTAATGTCTTTAGATGGAGTCAATGTTGAGTTCGCTTCTGCTATGCCTCTTACCGCTATGTTCTCCAATTTCCAACCGTATGTTCTCGTTCTATTGCGAAATCGAGAGCGAGGTTGTTATTTATCGGTGTGAGTTGGAAATACTTACTAATTTCAGACAGATCAGCGTAGACGTTTCCGCTACACGTCTTGTTATTGTGCCTTCCAATTTCCAAGCGCGTATTCTCATTCTATCGCGAAATCGAGAGCGCATCGGTGTGAGTTGGATCGATCTTTACAATCTTTCAATCGTTTCAGTAGAGGCGCTTCCGTTATACCTCGTACCGCTATGCCTTCTATTATCCAAGCATATACTACTCCTACTATATTAAGAATATTAGAGCGGCACTGCATTTGCTAGTATAGTAGATGAGTCCTTATGAACTTCGCAGTATTCTCGAGCGTGAGCCTCTTCTATGCCTCCTATAAACCAACTACGTATTCCCAAGCTATCTCAAAATTGAGAGCGGCGTTGCATTTGGTTCTCCTTGTGGCAGAGCAGCTCTCTTTCCAAGCGTCGATTACTGTACCTCCGCTATGCTTCTCACCTTCCAACCACGTATTCTCAGCGCATCGTCAAATCGGGAGCGGAATCCGTGTGGTTTGCAGTTGTTCTTATCCGTCAGGATAGCCTGCTTCCGAGCATTGATCTCCGCTGTGCCTTCCATTATCCAAGCAGATACTCCTGGCCTGTCGCAGGATCGAGAGCGGTGCTACGATTCATCGTTGTGATCGGAATGAATTCTCGCGATCTTGCCGCAGCCTGTTCTCGAGAAGTCTGCCTCCGCTGTGCCTCTGATCTGCCAAACATGTATACAGAACAGAGCAGCGCGGTAATTTTGGAATGCCTTTGCCTTTGCCTTTTACGTCCTCGTCACTCCTCTGTTATCCAATCCATACTCTGTCTTTTCAAAACTTTTTCGAGGCGTTTGACAAGGTACGTGTCAAGCGTGCTATTCGAAGCGTCTCCTTTCCAGCGTCGTATGAATTCGATTTACTCGTCATTCGGTGCATCGAATGGCGAAGAGAAGGCCCACTAGTGAACTTCAGCATCACCGGACCAAGCTCCTATCGTAACTCATCGGTTAGACTTCTCACTCAGAATTCCATCGTTGTCGCTCTGATCGTGAGCACCGAAAGCCCATGTGTGACCTTCAGCGTCATCGGACGAAGCTCTCCTCATGTGCATGCAGGAGAGAAGACCTCTCCCTCAGAAAGATGTAATGTCATTTCGAAGGTTTCCCACCGACTTCCTCATCTTTTCGCGAACGGGCTCTCAGAGGTATTGAGTTCCGAAAGCGGTGAGTTGTCGTAGACTCAAACGTATGTATGCACACCCGCATAAGTTAGGAGGCTTTTCTTACTCCTCATTCAGTGTATTGGACTGAGAGGAGCAGGCCGCATAGGGAGCTGTCTCTTGCCATGCCCTGCGTAGACGCCTTCCTCACCGTAGATACAAGCGAGGCTGCAGCTAGAGAGGCGCAGCTCGCTCCCCCCTGCCTTCCGCGAGAGTTTTCCAATGGAGACAGCTAGTAAACTACCGTCGCCTGCACCTCGTTGGACGAAGCTCTCTTGGTAATCGGCCAATGTATGCATGACTTCGCTGTTCAAGTTCTTGGTATCTTATCAATTATTTCAGAGGCGTTGGTGTGAGTACACTCCTATACTTACCAGCAAAATCGTCTCCTTCGGAATGCTCTATGTCAGTAAATGCAGAGCGACTGATGTACTCAACTTGTCTTCAAAGACCGACCAAAATCCGTCTATATTCTTGGTATAAAATGGGCTGTTGTAGAATGCATTCTCCGTCCGATGCACTGTTCATGAGTTGTGAGTAGGTAGAGCCAAACCGGAGCTTGTCAAAGCTTAGGCACGAGTCTTGGCAAATTACAATCAGGCTGAGGACTCGAGCTGCTGCGTGCGATTCTATAAATCAGTCAAAAGATTCTGTCTACCTACACCTACCCACACACAAAACCCCATCAATCAAACAACCAACCCAAGCAGAAAATCTCCTTCCAATCCAACCATACATCACCAAAAAAAGAAAAATGTCCACCACCACCATCAACAACCCCCCTCACGAAAACCCCTCCTCCTCCTCCCTACCTTCCTCCAAAACCCAACCCACAACGACAAATCCACTCAAATCCCCCTCTCCTCCTCGCAGCAAAACCTCCAAAAAACCCCAACCCACCACCACCACCACCACGACTCCAAAAATCAAAAAACCCCTCTCCTCCCGCAAGAAGCCGCCGAAAAAAAACCCCTCATCATCTTCTTCTTCTTCCACAGCCCTATTCCCCTATCTAAAATTAATCCGCGAATGGAACGAAAACCAGACGAAAAAGGGGAAAAAAATGAGATCATTACCCTCGTTGAATGAAAAGTTCGAAGACGAGTACCGCGCCGACAGTCCTTTGCAGAGGAAGAACTACGATGTCCTGCCGAGTTCGATTTATCAACTTACACCTAGTGTTGAGAAGGGAGAACCTGCGAGGGAGATAGATCGGTGGAGGTCGTGGGGAAATACGGAAGGGGAAGGGAAGGTGGGAGGGAAGGAGGAGGGTAGATGATAAGCACTGTTGGTATGAGCATGGGGGCGTTCGCATTTGGAGCCGATTTGTTTGTGCTAGCGTCGAACGGGATATACGACGGGATATGTGTGACAATATGGGACGATGGAAGATGGGAATGCGGGCAATGGCGACGGATGCGGTTTGGATTGGCTGGTTTTGACTGTCGAGAGTGCTAGGTGATCATCATAACATCAGCTGTTCCATGCAGTATTCCAATGAAGAGATACCTTCCTATCATGCTCTCTTTCTCCCTCGCTCCGGCATTACCATTAATTACTCTGCTCTCGCCCATGTACACGAGTTCCTCTGGTACGCATCAACTACATGCTCGATTGCTTGCGCCTCAAGCGAGGTGACTGTGGTGGTGCTAATGTCGCGGCGCGCAGCTGTCTCGTTGATTCCCGCGTCTGCGTCCGCTTCTGCAGGATCCAATTCGGCTGTCGTCATAATCTGTGTGGATTGCCACTGACATAGCGGCAGTGCGTCTGGCTTTGTCTTTGGTGGAGTCGACGGCCTCTAGCTCCTGCGGGAGTTCCTTGACCCAGAGGACCTGTTGAAGGTCAGCATGAGAGTGATTAGGAGCTTGGCTATGACACGCCGGTAGTCTTTGCACGCGGACGACTGGGTAGATTTTGCTTGCGGGAAGAGGGGTGGTATGAAATGTCGTCGACTGACATAGATATCCGGCGAGCAACACCTGCCAGTTGCTGGTCGTTTTCAGCTTCTCGCGAGGCCCGCTTAAGCGCCTCGTCACGCGCATTTTCGGTACTCCTTCGCACTTCCTCGTGGCTCGGAGGCAGTCGCTCATTCTGCAAGTCAACCTTGCGCGCATCCTCGAAGGACGTGATGGCCTGCTTGATGCCCTCGGCGCCAAGCATCAACGTTCCAGCTGGAAGCCTGCCGCCAGAGGCCGTCTTCAGCTCGGTCACACGCTCAGACTCCTCACGCAGCACCTGGAAGACACGGGACAGTCTGCCGATGGCGAGAATCTTGTTCTTGATGGCTCGTCGCTTGTACTCCGTGCTATCGGGGTCCATCGCATGAGGTCCTGTCAGTGGCGGTGATGATGGTCCAGACGATAGTGGAGTGTCCTCTTCCAATTCTTCCTTGCTACATGTGTTGAGGATGGCGATCAGCATATCGGTAATCTTCTCGCCCACGAATGGCAGTGACCATGTGAAGACGTCCATAAAGTTTGGCAGCCAGTATGGGTGAGGTGTGCAGTTGAACTGTCTGATGTTCATAACGTTATTCTCGTACTTCAGCACCGCCGCTTTGTTGTTATACACGTCGAGATAGTTTGGCGCAGAAAATATCGTCATGACCGAAGGGAAGCCAGTCGTGCGGGTCTTTCGGTACATTCGGTAACCAGCATCTTGTGCTTCATGTGCACGGATTATGCTGAGGAGGTTGTTCTTTTCCAGGAAGGCACACGCTGCTGGGTAGCTGAAGAAGTAAGAGCAGCCTCGCACGTGGTTGTGGATGAAGTACTCCTGTGTCTTCTCTTGTCCGAACTCCTCAAGTGGATCTGCCCAGAGGATATCGCACATCAAGCCGTGAGTGGGAGGTTCGCGGAATCGATCAAGTGCCTTGATGTCCTCGAGTGTGTGCAGTTCCGGACTGAGACCACCATGAATGCACAAGAATTGCTTGTTCATGACTGCGGCCAGTGGTAGCGAGCAGAATGATTCCATGCACGCCTCGTATACCTTCTCGCTGTACTTATGCTTGCACTCCAGCTTGAAGGTGAAGTAATCGGTCAAATGCCTGCATTCGTGGTTGCCGCGAAGAAGCCAGAGGGTGTTGGGGTACCACATCTTCAGGGCCCAGAGATAGAGCACGCACTCAATGGAAAAGTAACCACGATCCACGTAGTCGCCAAGAAACAAATATCTCGTCTCTGATGGGTCGCCACCGACCTCGAATAGCTTCATCAGGTCAAAGTACTGTCCGTGGATGTCTCCACACACTGTGATGGGCGCGTCCATTTCTAAAAGATTGGGTTCTGCGCGCAGTAGCTGTGTGCCTGAGTTGATGATCCATAGCGCCTGCTCTTCTGTGAGACGACCTTCTCGGTAGAGGTGCTGCTTGAGAAACTGTAGATTCGGCTTTGAGCGGTCATTCGGGGAGAGGATCTGATCTTCAGTCGGCACTGCGAAGGCTGGCGCTTGTACATCTGTGGAGAATATAGTCAGCTCTCAGCTCGAGTAGCAGTTTCCCAAGGACCAGCCTCGACACGGCCTGTACACATAGCGCCTTGCGATTATGTTTCTATCCTCGGCGTACCTTTGCAAACCCGCTCCTGCGTGCTCACTTGACTGCCGTCTTCCATAGTGTGCAGGGTGAAGTCGATCTCTGGCACCTGCTTCTTGTTTTGGACTGCGCGCAGCGCATTGTCAATGTACTGATCTTGGGCGGTCTGGCCGTCCATGCTGGGCGAATCCGGCGCTCTCTGCAGACTGTGTTTCTCGAAGGGGTGTCTTTCCGTTCGTCGCAGCTCAGGAGTCGGCGAATTGTATAATGGGCGCGTCGCTATTACTAAGTCGATTCGCGAGCGGAACTCTACCTTAGGTCGCAGAGTGGAGTGGCTCGAGTGTCTTGTCTTGGTTGTGGCGGCGGGGCTTGGACCGGTGAGCGGCGGCGTGGAGGGGATCGACCTTGTGCGTGTGTTGTCAGAGGCAGAAAGATTTCTCAGGCCAGTCAAAGTTGGACACGAAGATGTGCAGGAGAGAAGTCGGCCTTGCTGACCCGAATGGGAATTCCAAGAGAAGTGCGGAGGGCGATGAGGGAACAGCGCAGCGCCACAGGGCAGGCAGCACAGCACCGCCAGCCAGACCAGAATAAATCTTGGGCACGTGCGCTGTCCACAGAACCATCGCGGGGTCGATGCACCAACTTACAATGATGTACAGAATGTTCAGGTCTTGGAGCAAGCACGGCTTCGATGGCATCGAGGAGTCTCAGAAGACTGCCGTTTTCACCTGCTATGCAAATTTTCGACCTTTTCAACGGTAGACCAGGTGCTCACGAGCCCCGTCTCGGCCATATCAGCAAGAGGAGATCGGAATGAGCGACTCCCAAGCTACCGTTGAGGAAGCTCGTGTGGCCACTTCCTATCACCAGCTCCGGGATGCCGGGTCAAGGAAAGAGTAAAGGCCAATGTCACCTTCGGCACAGAAACGACAGCATACATGTACCCGTATGGACTCACAGTGATACATGGGCTAATGCTTAAGACGCCCCCCGGACCACTCTGCCAGGACTCACGCGGGAAAAGTCGCGGATTGCGGAGCATGTGTAAGGCAGGTATATCACTACTACTCTGTGTGGTCGCAGACCTTCTCCGACATTATTCGAACTGAGATCGAATTCGCGACTGGAAATATTTCCATGTCTAAAGCGGTTCTTGGGGCGGAGCACGTGAGCTAAGCGCCGAACCGCGCGTTTCGCCCATCTGAAACATGCTTGTATCCATTGCTTTGTCGATTTCAGCGAACCTCGTTCGGCTGCCCTTGCAGAATGCCTGCACTCATCAGCTGATCGGTGTAACATTCTGAACTTCTAGTGGAGAGCGTTTTGGAGACCCTGGGTATCACACCTCGGGCGCCTCGCCCAAGCCTGAGGCGGGCTTTGCAACATGTAGCAGCACGGAATGTATACAGGCGTTCGTACTGTGCCACGCAACGTAAGATTAAACATAGCTCAAAGAACACATATCACAGACGCAAGTCGTGCTCCTGTCTGGCATCTTCGCCGGCCCATTTTTCACTCACCTGTTTCGATCTCGTCACCATCACCATTTCTCGAACATCGTCCCGAAATCATCACTCGCGTGCAGGCATGCTTAGCTCCTTGGATGAACATCAATGCTTCCTGGAGGAGCAATACATCTTGCTCATACCGGAGACCGAGATCGAGCGGTCAGACGACAGCTGCATGGGCTTCAGACTACGTAGCAATCCGCGCAGGTGGCAACAATTCGAGAGCAATCGGGATCGAAGATGGAAATCAGTCTTCCAACGCTTGAGGAGGAGTCATCACCAGCTTGGCTCCTCATCGGTGCTGAGCAGACCGTGTTCCAGTCTTCGGCAGTCGCTACGCCTATCTTGATCTTGGTCAGTCAACGTAAGCCGTATATGACGCAAGCAAATGCCAACTGGCCGCAGAGTGAGCATAGCAGGTCGAAGGACATTCACCGGCACCCTATCCTTCTAGGAGTATCCTTTCAAACCCGAAGCATGTCAACACTGGCTCCGGTGTCAATGATCAAGACGATGGCAGACCATGTCGCGTTCTGCTCGCGTCGGAAGGCCAGAGGTGAAGTTGCAAGTCTATCACGAAACGAAGCCCATCGGCCAATACCCACTGGTCACTTGCGAAGAGGCGGGAAGGAGGGCGCGGGTGGATCGGTTTCAAAGGGCGGAGCTCCTGGCGGGCGCTTCATGCACAGCTGTTGATGGAAGCGAGGAAGCGCTTGCCTATAGGGCACGGCCAGGACAATATGTATGCAGGTATGCTTGAGCGGTAGAAGAACAATGGGAGGATGTTTCCACGTCTGAAGCACCATCATACCTCTGTATCGTGTGCTCTCTGCTGATTTGGGATGAGAGGCTGGAGAGATGTCATCGCCAAGAACTCTATCCCTGTTTCACCAGGGGCGGGTGGGCCCTAGCGCGAAGCATGTCGCTCGTGGAGGAAAAGGCAGTTCTGATGTTCGATTGGCTCCACCAACTTCACCTCTCACAGGGCGGCAGTGGCAGAATTGCCCGGAAGACCAATTGCTTTCCACAACAGCCGTGTGCCCCTTGCGATGCCGAACAAGACATCTTCCGAACGAAGCCCGCCTGTGAGACAGGAGCCGCACCGACCAAGGCGCGGCGATGGATCCCGCTGCCCCGTGGACATCCTTCTCCGTGCCTTGGCGGCGATGTGTGCTACCAGAGGGACGGACTTCACGTCGTCGGTTGCGACCATCAACGACTGGACCGCCGTCGCCCATTTCCAAACTCCTCTCAAACCACCCGCCCGTCGCAGCCGAGCAAGAACCAGGCGCGCCATCGCCCATGGCCTCCTTTGCATGAGATTTCCGGCAGTCCCCCCCAGAAGCGGCTTCTGCTATGCAGCCGCTGCATCTGCCCTGGCGCGTAGCGCAATCGTGCATACCCATGCTGCGTAGGGGATGTCGATCTCGCCAAGGGCGATTCTTAAGAGCGAGCAGAAAGTCGCTTGGTGGTACTTCTTCTTTCCCTTGTCCGTTTCCTCACAAACGACGCCATCGACTTGCCTGTACAGACCTGCCCATTCTCTACTGCCGTGCCAGGTGCATCGTGCATTCGTCATTCTTTTCCACGTCTCTGCGAGACCGAGACATCCCCTGAGCCAGACTCTCCTTCGCTGAACACTTTGACTGACCTTGTCCTTGACGGACGTGCGGGATCTCTTCGCGTATCGAGGTGAGCATGTACCGTCTCTCGAATGCACGACGCCGGCTTCTCCAGAGTCTCGCATCCCATCTGCCACATGTATCACCGCCCGAGCAGTCTAGAGAAAAGCATCGAAGCTGGAATTTCTGCAATGAACTCGACGTCTTCGGAATACTCTGGCTGACTACTGACGCTCCTTTAGTATACCGAGAAGTCTCGATCATCATAAGATCGACTAGCCGGTCTAGAGATCTTCCAGCATTCTAACGAGGCTCACGACTCGCATCCATTCCTTACGAAAGCTTACCACCATGTTCACGACAGCAGTCTTTACGGCAGCAGCCTGTGGCTTGCTCGCCTCGACTGCCAACGCACACATGGTCATCACATCGCCAGTACCCTACGGCGCAGACAGCCTCAACAACAGCCCCCTTGATGCTGACGGATCAGACTTCCCTTGCAAACAGCGCTCGGGTGTCTACGACATTACGAAGATGAACAACATTGCTGTTGGTGTCCCACAACAGCTTGCGTTTCAGGGCGGCGCCACTCACGGAGGAGGATCATGTCAGCTCTCAGTCACCATGGACAAACAGCCCACAAAAAGCAGCAAGTGGAAAGTCATCCACTCGATCTTGGGCGGATGTCCGAATGGAGCTTCTGGCAACGCAAATGGATCTCCTACTTACGACTCGAACCCCACATTCGAATGGACCATGCCAAAAGGTATGCCAAACGGTGAATACACTCTCGCTTGGACCTGGTTCAATAAGATCGGCAACCGAGAAATGTACATGAACTGCGCTCCCATCACAGTAACTGGCGGCGCGGACAATGACGACGTCCTCAACACACTTCCCGACATGTTCGAAGCGAATATTGGCAATGGCTGCACGACCGTCGAGAGCGAAGATCTCGTCTTCCCAGACCCTGGCAAATACGTCGAGACAGCAGGTTCAGCACTCGGCACATCTCTAAGTGGTACATGTCAGACAGCTGGCAGCGGAGGAGGTTCCGGTGCTTCCCCATCGGGCTATGCTTCTGGATCAGGCTCCGGCTCAACTCCTGCCTCATCTCCTGCTGCCGCGCCCACTGGCTACCATGGCGGTGGCGCAGCATCGAGCCCGGCCGCTGGATCTAGTCCAGCTGCAGCTCCCACAGGAGGCTATGGCAGTGGAAGCGGATCAGGCTCCGGTCGAGGAGGATCATACTCTAGCCCCGCAGCCGCGCCTTCCGTTACCGGCAGTCCGGGTGCCGACTCAGGCCCCGGAAATGGATCCAGCGGCGGCATAGTCACTGTAACAACCATGGCCACCGTTACCGGCAGTGGGCCAGCACCCTCAGCCTACAGCGGAGGATCTCCCCCTAGCGGCTCCAACCGTGGCTCCAGTGGCTCGGGCTCCTCCTCGAACGGCACGTCTGGATCATCGGCAGATTCCGTTGCCTGCACAACTCAAGACGAAATCATCTGCATGGGAGAAAACTTTTTCGGAGTTTGCGATCACGGCTTCGCTCGCAAGCAGGCTTGTTCGACAGGCACCCGCTGTTCCAACGGTAGCATCCAGAAGAGGTCTGGCTCTATGAGACATCTTCAGCATTTGAAAAGAAGGGGTGGTCATCATGCCGGTGTGCTCTAGCGGAGATTCCTCCAGAGTTTTCTTTGTGAGCTCCGAGGGCTTGGGGGTTGTTCAGTGACGTTTGCGGGTGCAAATATGGCGAACATGATGATTTGGATGAGAGATACGATCTGTGAATTTTTCGGGGAGGACAGGACGCATGCCAGGCAGGCTTTGGCGTACATGGGAGTAGGTAGGTAGCATATAGCAGACGGCGAACTTCGGTCTTTACAGCATCACATCTCGTTTCTCAGCTGACTCCAATGTCCCGTCCTGGTGGAAAAATCCCAAGGCCCTCTTCGGAATAAGACGACAGTCCATCTTCATCGGGAGCGAGCACGTATGGATCTCGCTCGATGCCGACGTGAGCCTTGCCATCGACACCCAAAAATGTGCCATAGCTCCAGGTCCAAGATTGCCTCAAATCTTTTGCGTCCTCTGCGTTCCGCCGGGATAAATCCACGAGTGCTCGGCTAGCGGCGAAGTAAGCGATATTCGAAGCGATCGTCGACGGTAGGCGAGGCAGCACTCTCCAAGGTCGTCGTGCGTAGAACCAGATCGTTGTAATCATGTATAAACCCAAGATCGTCTGCACGATTATGAACGCTGGCGTTGAGAATACGATGCGTGTCTCAGGAGTCAAGACTTGAGTCGAGATCGGTGCTACTTTTCCCGAGTTTGGCGTGAAGATGTTTTGGAAGTTCGTCGCGATGAAGATGGCGAAGAGCTGTTGGTATACTTTTGCAAAGTTACCCACGACTTGGGAAGGGGTTGGAATTGGCAGTGATGCGTTCAGACTTTCTTTGGCATTTGGAAATTGCTTCACCATCAGATAGTTGTTGTAGTCCGAGGGGAAGGAGTCGTTGTGCCAGGTAGCGCCGCTATCGATGAGGTAGCGATTGGCTTGTGCAAGAAGGCCGAGGACGGAGGGAACGGTCACGTCCCCAGGGGAGGTCATGCCCTCGGGAGTGGCCTCAAGCACGCGGCCACTGCTGTCTACCCTGATCTTGGCTTTTGAGGCGACCAGGGTGGGTCTGCAAAGCAGCATTGTAGCGTTCAGCGAGAGCAAATCCATCTTCGGCCACGCCGCCAAGCTCGATCCTGGCATTGTCTCGCCCGATTTCAGTCTCCAATCTGCACGAAGCCAGCCAGCTACAAGATTTTGCCGGCAGAACAGGTCATGCTCAGTCGTGGTGTTGCGGCTTGTCAGCATGCTGTTCAGCTCGAGGGCCATGTGACCTGGCTGAGGATCTCTGAGCGTGTTGAGATTGAATGTCGAAAATGCTCGACCCCAATTCCGATAATTGCTGCAATTGACGACTGCACCGGAATCATTGACGAGGGTGGTCTCAAGATCGAGCTCGGAAGCGTCATCGCTGTACTTCATATTGTACCTCGGAACTCCCTCCGTGGTTAGCACTTGACAGTTCAGCTGCGCACCAAACCCTGGGGTCGTGAGTCGAAAATTTGAACTCTGATTCAAGGCGGACAGACGGGCTGGGAGGTAAGCGCGCTCATCGTCAGCCCAAGCAGGCAAGGGCGTTTCTGCAGTAAGGTTGGACATCTTGCGATAGAATGGGTCGACAGTCATGCTGCCATCGGAATTATCGTCCAGAACTCCGTTCAGTGGTGTACCAGTGCCGTTGATAGAGCTGAGCAAGACTGAATCGTAGGATGTTTGCAGTTGACTCTCCGAAGCCACGATCATGGTACGCTCGTTCATAAGTCCGCTGAGCGCTACTGCGAGCACGTTTGCGAGCAGAGCCATCATGCATACAGTGCCCAAGACATAATGACGAGCCGAAAAGGCACGCACGAGGAGAAGCTGGGGCGGAAGGGAGCTGTAGTCGACCTCAATGGACCTGGAAGCTGGGACATTTGCTTTGCGGAGCTCTTCGAAAGGCTGCAGCAGCGAAAGCAGGCGATTCAATACTATCCAGAATGGTTCAATCAGAGTTGCAAGGGCGATCGGAATGTAGTTCTCCACCAGCTGTCTGACAAATGTTGACTCCGACGGCAGCTTCAGTCCTGAGCATCGTTAGCGATGATTCCCTTGATTCAAAGTGTACTCTTTACCTGAGCTGTTATGAGAAAGGATATACAGGACCACGAATGTTACGACGGCGGAAAGCTGGACAAAAAGAAACATTGAGCCAATGATGACTTTCATCTCCAAAGGCCGTATGCCAGCTTTGCACTGCTCCTTGTCTGTCCTTTGAGCGGTATCAGCAGAGTCTGCGTAGAGATTTGGAGGTGCACAATGGCGAATCTTGACCACCGGATGGTCAGCATCAGCGACAGGTAGCAGGGCGAACTCTTGATCTTTCATCTTGTCCCTCAAACCATCAGATGGCTCGCTGTCGACGGTGGCAAATGCGTCAGAGGTATTTTGATCTGCTGATACCAAGTCCATCAACGAGCCAAGCGTAGCGGGATCGCTCAGAAGCTGATTTGGACGCCTGGAAATGCCCAAGAGGACACCGAATGTCGTCATGGATATGAGCCCAAGTAATACCAACGCCGCATATGCAAACGCAGGTATAATAACGACTGCTTGAGTGATGAATTCTAGACGCCCTGGAGGTGCCGTGGCCTGGTCATGTCGATCCTGAAGTATGTCAACAAGTTGACGGGAGAACAAGAGGCGATAAGCGGATTCGTACGATCGGCGAAGGACATCGGGCGCGAGATAATCTTCAGCTGGCCTCGGTAAAGTGGCTATGGCGAAAGGAGCCATCTTTGGGATGTAATCCAGGTTCAAAGGCATGTCGAGGAGTCGGGACTTCTGGGATGGAAAGCTACTCGTTGGATATTCACCCCGGGTGGGTACTTGCTCCATGCCAGAAGCCATTGCCCACTCGAAAGAGCTAATATTAAACATGTCGCTTGGAAGCGGAATCTTCTCGCCAGCTGGGCTGGTACTGATCACCGCCTTTGAAGGCAGCGCTATGGTTGCGTGAACTTCCTGCTGATAATAGGTGGCTTCACAGAAGAGCGCGGTGTCGTTCGCGGCAAGACGCGGATCGACGCCGAACATGTTGTCCGCATCCTTAATACCTTCGATGGTGCTTTTCGACCACCGGACGAAGAACAAGTGAAAGAACTTGTCGTCTGGACATCCCGAAGACAAATAGTAGTCTGCGAACCCACCCTGATTCTGGTATCCAACATACAGAGTGTCGAAGGGTTTGCTGGTGTCAGTGCCACCTCCTGGCCTGTACCTCGGAGCATTGAAGTCGCAACCTTGTGTGCCATTATAGGTCATGTGGCCCGAGGTATTGAACAGCCTGGCTTCGGTACAGGCAACGTCAACACTGTACAACTTTGTAGACCCAGTGTAGCTTGCATTGGTCGCGTAGGAAACCAAATCCTCAGCAGGTTCGAAAGGGCTCAGGGCAAACTCTTTTGTCATAAATGGAGGCAAGGTCTCGTTCAGCCACGCAATGTTGTACACTGACTGCGCGTAAACCGAAGTCAAGTTTCCTTGTTGCGACAGCGGAATGTACGCGCTTGATCGGAGGCCCTCAATCGCGGTGTCCACGGTGATGGTCCGCACAGCGAATATGCCAGCTTGAGTTGGTGTCAGGCCCCAGAAAATCAACATCATCGTAATCGAGCCTGTGAGCACGTTCCAATGGCCGCGTTTGAAAGCAGAAAATGGAACCGTGATCAGGAACTCCAACGGATAGCTCAGCAATATGGAGTTGTCTGCCTTGGCGCCCCCATTCCTAGAGAGTTGGAAGAAAGGCTCTAGCCTTTTAATGTCCAGATCCAGCCAAGTCCAGAGGAAGCCATAGATTACTGAGATTATGGTCGGCAGGTACAGATATGCGAATGAGCGAGCTAGAGGCAACTGGCTGATGTCCGTGGCGAAGAGAAGTCCTTGGTGATGAGAGCTGATCAGCAGAAGTATAACAATTGTCGTGATCAGAATTGCTGTCAGAAGCAGTATGGCGACCAAGAAAGGCTTTCGCAGTGTAACCGGTGTCCATGGAGGAGTACTAGGCGGATCAGTCCGTTCTCCCACAGCCGAAGAGGTCTCAGCCTTGACATAGGGCTTCGCGTGGTCTGTGGGAAATGCTGCTGAGGGTGATGCCCTCAAGAAATGCATGAGGAGTCTGTCTGTGGAGAACATTTGCGACTGGTGAAAGCATCAGGAGAGCGAGAGCTCCTGCTTCTCATATCATACTTGCCATATGCGGCCATGAGGCACAGTACATGCCTAATGGACCATGCTCCTTGCTACGCGCTGGCAAGGCGCTAACATTAGTACAGAGCGCATACTTGACCTCCAGGCACTTGCAACGTTGGGATGGATTGATTGATGTTCTTGAGAGCAGTCAAGCTGTAGCATCAGCTTCAAGGCATCCGTAGAAGACAATCGTGAAGGCTATGCGATTCATTGTGATGATGTCGATACAAGCAAGATACGAACGATGAAAGTTGTGGAAGGAGAAGTGGTTGGTTGAAAGAGGCCGCGTTTCACGACGCGCTGGGTCCACATCCGAAGTCTTGGCAGGGCAGGGAAGCTTGACCTCTCCTGAGCGAGAAACACCTACACCAAGACGATGCAATGGAGGACGCTTTGCTGGAATGCGCCTATTCGAAAGCTATAGTATTGGGGAAGCCTATCACGATGTCGCACCGTGCCCACCGGAATCCGAACTCGTCTCGATTCAGCGGTGGATAAAAATGCGTTCCGGCCTCATGAAGCGCCAGCAGCACCGCGCCTCACCTCCACCCTGAACATAGCCAGAAAGACCATACCGTGCGAGCCACCATGATCAGCCCCTCTATCGCTGCTCAGCCAAGCCATGCTATGGTACTGCAGCAGTCTATGCTCGCGATCGCGCCACCTGCACCTGATACATCTGCTCCACAGCAACAAACAAGCAGGTGTTGGTAAGAAGGGCGCAGCGGGAGCTGGGTTTGCTTAGATGGGAAGAAGGGTATGGGTTTCCTTAGTTGTGTGTGAAATTCATGAACCTTGTTGACGATGTTGAGCGAGATCACGAGGCTGTTCTTTTGTCTTTCGGCCGCAAGCACGCAAGTCTCCTGACTAGCATCTTTGACACCGAGAAAGCCTTGAATCGTTCTTGCTTACATCGAAAGATTTCATGTCGCTTTTCTGTCTATGCTACAGATGCAACTCCAACCCGGAACGCCTCGCTAAAGATTTCCCAAAAGCATCTTGATCTCCAGACTCCAAAGCGCTAGATCTCTACATCCCGCTCAAGGACTGCGTTGACCAGACTTTGACGCCCACTGTCAAATACCTTATTGCCAATAACCTCGCCGAGCGCTTCAGTCAAGCGCTCTTTTAGTGCTTCGCCTTCTGGATGACCATTTGCTGCTGTGGTGATCGAGTCTTGCTCTAGCTTCTCGAGAGCTGTCATGATTGCAAGCACAACATACTCAGCCTGCTCCTTCTTCGCTTCGTCCTTGATGCCTTCGGAGAGGTGCATGTCGTATGCTTTGAGGTTTGGCAAGATGAGTGATCGCACGCCGTCTGCTCCAGCGATGAACGTGAGTCCCAGGACAGCTCCGTAATGCGTGCCGAAGGGTTTGTGTGAGTCGAGGAAGTGCTTCAGGCACGAGCGCGCGATGCGTGGTTTCAAGGTCGATGAGCTTGGCCCAAATTTTCTTGCGATCGTGGAAAGCAAGCTTGCTGAGTAGTCGCGGAGCGAGAAATGTGTGGTCGCGCCGTCGCTGTTAGCGGATCCCAAGTGCTTGCCCACTAAGCATGTAAGCACACACGGGATTACGGATGGCACGTATGGTGCAATGTAGAGACTTGGATTGTCCAAGAGACTTGCAAGCAACTGCATGCTTTGCGTGAGGATGAACAGCGACTTCATGTGATGCGTAACTTTGTCCGCCACGAATTGAATGAAGTATGGAACCAGCTGATGCAGGCCAGGGTCTGTCCGTAATGAAGCGAAGGCAGCGAGGCGATTATCCTCGTTGTTCTCGTCCATGATGGCGGTGCAAATGCGGTCAAAGTAAAGCTGCAGCTCCTTCGACAAGACGTGCTTGACCAGCGGCTTTACGGAGACATTGTCGTTCCCACTCATAGCCGCAAGAGTCGGGTTTGCGCCTTGGCCCTTGGCCGCCAGCTCTTGATTCCGTTGGTCGGCTTGAGTTGGATTCTGAGGTATGCTGGGCTGCACTCCTTCCACCGCCAACCAATGCGCGGTGAAGCTGATTTCTCGCGGCACCTTGGGCAGCGGCGCATTGATCAGCTTCTCAAAGTCCACCTCTTCATCTTCCACGTAAAATAATGGCTGGCCTTGTCCTATCGAGGCTTCGCCAAATCGCAGTGGTCTGGTAGAGTCATATCCGTAGAGTGGTTCGACATCTAGCACTCGCAGCGCTTGTGATATGTCTTGTGTCGTGAGCGTTGTTCGTTTCGCATGGCGCATGAATTTCAAGGCTTCTTCGAGGACTTGGGCGATTCGGTATTCGACGTCGCGCGCCAGATGTTCGGAGACCTCCTTGTTAAGAGATGCGATACCGACCGACTCGGCGACATCAGTCACATTTTCTGGGTTCCAGACGGACATTGTGCTCTGGATGCGCTTGCGCTTGCGCGCTCAATATCGAGGGCTGTGGTTGTCGCCAGGCGTTTGGTGTGTCGGTAAGTCTGAAGTGCTGGATCTGGACCAAAAGGCGGATAATGTGCCAGTGGCGTATTGCAGAGGCTGCTTCCGGTCGCAGCGCAGTCGCATGTGACGATCAGTACTCGCTGGAAGTGAAGTCAAGCTGGAAGACGTGCCGTGCCTGACACGCGACCAGCGATTGCCAAAAGTCGTGGCGGCTGCAGCCAGGCTGCCAGCGAACTTTCAGCGAACATCACGTCTCACACATTGCATGCAAGCACAACTCAAGATTTCGATCTCTGGAAGTCCTTACTCTGAACGGCTGCTTCCTCTAAGACTCGAGCGTTCTCAGCAACTCAGTGTACACGTAAGCCCCCAACGAGCCACATGCCTTCAACCTAGCTATTCTCTCGTAGCTTACGGCCCAACGTCAGCCTTTCCAGTTCTATCAAAATTGCACGTAGAGGGAGACAGTTGGCAACTCTACGCGTGTTTAAGTCTAAAGTGAAGGGTACCTTCAATGCCTACAGCACTCCAGCCAACTCCTTCGATGCCTTATGGTCGCCGAAGCAAGCAGCGAATCCAATCAAGATCGCTCTTACGGATGAAAAGTGGACGCTTCCACAGGTGTTCAGCTCTTGCTGCAGATTCGATCTATGGATCTTCGCAGACTGTACCCAAAAACTTTCAAGGAGCCCTCGTCGCGAAATTAGACAGCGAATCGCCTCGACTTTGCATGTCTGGGTAGAGAGTAGACTATGTTATACACCTTCGACTCTACTCTTTCATTAGCCTACGCGCCTGCGAGGCAATCAGTAAAGCCCCTCGAAGCCTTCTCATTATGGAAACAGGAAGCGAATCGCCTCAACATCGCAACTTATCGCGAAGTAAAGTTAGAAATTATATAAAGATCGCAAAGTAAGTAGATTTTCAAAGGTTTTTTCGAATCGCGTCCCTAATCGAAATCGCTAAAGTATAGAACTAACTCCTCTATACGGCTAGGTAACTCTAATACGGACTCTTGCTAAGAGGGCGTGAGAATAGATAGTAAGGGCTTCGAGATACCTATTTCGCGGAAGGATGCGTAGAAACAACGGGGTTACAGGTAGAAAAGAAGCAAACCTACACACATTCAACCCCATTCTTCGGTCCCTTCGTAGGACCTATAGAAGTACAGTCACGTCCTTCGAGGCTACTTCCGCGCCGAAGGAATAATAAAAAATGGCGGTTGCAGGTGGAAAAGAGACAGGTGCATATGCAATTCAACTCCATTCTTCGGTCCCTTCGTAGGACTGACAGAACTGCACTCACCCCCTCCCAGGCCTCTTCCGCGCCGAAGGAACAAGCAGAAATCGAAGTAATAGGTTGAAAAAGAAACAGTTTCACATGCATTCATCTCCATTCCTCGATCGCATTACAGTACCTACAAAACAACACTCACCCCCTTCAAGATACCCATTCAGCGGAAACAATCCCAAGTAAAGAAAAAAAAAGCAAAAAATTCACACCCACTCATCTCCACTCTTCGCTCCACCCAAGAATTACAATCCCCCCCCCCCCCCCCCCCAACCGAAAGCACCCCTAATTCTCCTTATCCGACTCATCGAAATCCACAACCGGCCTCTCCCTCGGCAGCCTCCTCGGATCCGCCTCCTCCAAAAAACTCTTCACCTCTGCGCCCTTATCTCCACTCTCCAGGACCCCGACAGCGGTGCAAAAAACGCAGTTTCCGACGTTCTTGCCGCAATTGGGCAGAGAATTGTGCTTCTCTACCAGTCGGAGGCCCTCTGCCACCTCGTCGTCCTCCTCCACACCTCCTCCGCTCCAGGCTTCTGCTGCCCATTGGAGTGAGTCGGTGGTTTGCCAGGTGAGGCGGCTTCTGAAGGTGTGGGTCTCGGTGGTGCGACTCAGAATCGTTTCGAGGGCGTCGTAGACTTGTCCGAGCAGAGTGGAGCGGCCGAGGATGATGGTGCTTTTGTAGGGGATGTGTGATCCTGCTGAGATTTGGACGACGATCTGGATTTTTTCGGGCGTGGTGAGGGCCTTGATGCGTCGCCAAGACATGATGGAGGAGAGGTGGTATGCTCTCTTCTTGCGGAATGATGCCATACTGAGGGACTGTTGGGGCTGTTTGCATGGCGAACCCGTCGATTCGCAGCCAATGTAGTCGGTTTTGGGGTTCCTTGGGCTGTATTGTGGCCCCCTCTTGATGTGCTCCTTGATATGGATTTCAATCATGGTGCTTGTCTCGCCTTGCTGAGTAGTCGTGGTGGTAAATCTAGATGAAAACGGGCGTAACCCTTTAGCAAACATGTCTCGGACAAGGAGCACAATCCTGCTGGCGGACTTACCTGGCATGGCAGGGTATAGCTGGGTGCAGCCTCAGCGCGGCGGTGTTGGGGTTGATAAGGTAGGCGACTCCGGACATGCGGTGGTCGGTATTTTCGCTTGGGTCAGTGTAATCTAGCAGCATCGAGCGGCGAATGTTGACAGAACCCTGAATGACCTCCTTCCATCTCCTGCAAACACGCTTGGCCACGAAAAGATCCTCCAAGCCATCAGCCCAGTTGGTATTACCTTTGAGAGAGTTTGCCGAAGCACTGAAGTCTACATCGAGACTGGTGGAGCCATTGTCGACGCTCTTTGTGGTCGTTGGACGCAGTTTTAGCAAGATGTTCTCAAGCAGCTCCGCGACAGCGAAGACTCTGGGAATGGCTGATTGCGCTGTGGTGGCCATTGTAGTGCTGTTCGGACGGAGTCGAGAAGGAGCTGGGAGTGGAGCTGGGAGTGGAGCTGGGAGTGGAGCTGGGAGTGGTGCCGACAGTGGTGCTGATCTTGGTGCTGATACGGGGTGCAGAGTGCAAAGAAAGTCAGATGAAAAGAATTTGAAATGAAAATTGTTTTGTGCGGCGACAAGCTCGGGCCATTTCATGCAGGGCAGATGAATTAGCAATCCGAACCCTTGCCTCTGATGCAAAACCGTTTGTATCGGTTAGAAAAGTTGCAAGAGCGCCGTGACGCGAGAAGTCGGCGGTCGGTGTCATCTTGAGAAGAAAGTGGATCAAAGATGGAAGAGCCGTTGAATCAGATCTCAACGGTCAAGATCCTGGAGACGGTTGCCGTGCAGGGCTCGACGTGCATCAACACGCATTCTGACAGCTACCTCCACAATCTCATACAGTGACCAACACAACAACTCAATTCAGCGCAGTATGGCCGGGCGCAAGACCTCGAGCGCCTTATCAACAGCTTCCCAGACCTCCGCGCGATCTCGACCATTGTTGGTAGCGAGATCCGGATTCTCAGCGCCCTGCACCACACTGCGCACCTGCAACTCGAGTCCTTGCCAGCGTTTCAAGTACTTTGAGTGCTTGACCTTTGGCTGAGCGGGCTTCTTGGTATCGAGCTTCTTGAGATGGGCCTTCTTGCTGCTGTGTTGTTGAGGAGCAAGATTGAGCCGAGTAAGATGTGGAGTGAAACCGCCTAGTGGCATTGCGTTCATCCCTGTGCGCAGACGGCCGCCATCTTCTACCGACAGTGCCTCCCGCGGCTCTGGCAGTGGCTCTGGCGTGGCAGCAATCATGGCTTGGCGTTCAGCACTCACACCTTCCATGAGGCCTGCGTCGAGGTTGGGGATCGGTATACCACACATCGGCTCCTGGTTGGAGAGCGGCTCGGGCTCTCCCGTGTCAACAGTGTCCGACGCGTTGAACAGCGTGAACGCGCCAGGTGTGTAGTTGTCGACGGATAGGTTGGCACAGCGCTGACGTGGATGACGATCCCAACACTGCAAGCACAAGGCCTCGCACTGTGACCATGCATGGCCAATAGCGTTGCAGTGCAGGCAGAGCAAATCTGCCACGACTGGTGACTTGGAGCTGCGGGAACGCTTGTTAAGCTGGTCGGAGGTGCCTGCTGCCGAGGAAGAGCGTTCATGCTTCAACATGGGCCTGTATGGAAGCGCAGGCGAGAACTGCCCACATGGAGCCGTCGGGTCTTGGAGGTCAGCAAGATGCAATTGGGAAGTGTGAGTGCGAGAAGAGAGCTTACCGAGCTGGCACTCCATTGTGCTATGGGCTTTCAACGCCAGCGATGGTGATATCGGCGTTGATGTTGTGGAGAGCGAAGAGGGTTGAAGCTGGAGTCGTGAAAGCTGATGGCTGCCCTCGAGTCTCGTGGAAGGTGGGTCCGTGCGCTGAACCCTGCATGAAACAAGGGTCCACGAAGAAAGAGGCAAGAGGCAAGTCATTGCAGGCAGGTGCGGTAGCTGACGATGCGAAAGGGCGAATCCGCCGTACAACTCGTGCGGCGGTCGGCATGTGGCAGACAGGCAGCGTCTCGTGTAGAGCGTGCATATTGATGCCGAACACTCCATTTTTCAGTTCCTGGTGATGAAGTCCGTCCTACACCGGCTCCGGCCGTTTCAAGGTGATATGCATCTTATGCATATTGGCCTTTTTTGGGAATCACTTCTCTGTGCCAATGAGGTCTCGCAGATCCATTGATCAATGATCATAGGAGCCTGCGACCCTGTGGCATTGTCGCGACTGAGCGACGTTAATGTAGCATTGTTTGCAAGAGGGTGGATGCCAGGTCAGGGCTGAAGTCGCCATTCTTGGTAGCCTGAGGCCGACACCAGTTCTATGATCATTGAGCGTAGTCGAGATTGAGCGTGGTGTGGTTGGTGTAGCTTTGGGCGCGGCGCAAGAGGTCGAAAGCAAAGTGAGGGCTGAAGTCGGCATTTCTTGCTGCCTGAGGCCGACGCGGCCAGATGCCGATGCTCGAGATCGCACATGAACAGCACCAGCTGGAAGCATCACGTCGCACCATCACCAAACAACCCCAATCGCTTCGATGATACATTTCAGCAGCTATACCTGTCTTTTCCGGCGATCATGGACGACCTACTCGGGGAAGACTGGCAGAAGCCTGCCAAGACAAATGCCAGTAGCAGCAACCCTCCATTGAGCCAGAACCCGTTCGCAGCCAACTTCAACAGCTTACGAGCAAGTCCTGCAATCCCGACATCTGGAACAGCATCGCCACAGAATCTTAGCCGTCCTTCGAGTACACTCAATGGATCCGCAAAAGCGGCGGGAGGTGATGCCTTCGGTAACCTCCTGTCCAACAAATCGCAAAAGGCCGCAGGAAGCAATGTGTCAATACAGGAGAGGCAGAGGCAGCTGATTGAAGAGAAGAGACGACAGCAAGAGCAACAAGCTTCGATGTGGGACACTCTTGGTAGCGGGAGAGGCACACCGGAAATACGTGGACCTTCGCCAGTAGCGTCGCAAGGGCCGCGAGAACAGGCAGAGGATGATATAATGGCAGCCTTCAATAAAGATGCGCCTGTCAGCAAAGCGAGCCATTTCCCTCCACCTCTGTCAACCCATGCTAGTGGTAGGAGCACTCCAGCATTTCAGCAAACATCAATTCCGACGAGCACAAACAACGATAGCTTCAACGACGACGACGATCCCTTTGGCCTCTCTGCCTTGCCCAACAGGTCCAATGGGCATGTACCCGTGTCTTCGACAAATGGCGATGATGACGATATACTTGGAGATCTCGGGAAGCCTGTGGCAGAAAGGCCAGCGAAGACGCAAGCAGTGAGACCTGCACCACAGCAAGAACAATCTCCCGTTGGCGCAGACGAACCCCAAGATCGAGCTTTGGCAGAATTGGTCGATATGGGCTTTCCAATCGACAATGCGAAGATCGCACTGGCAGAGTCTGGTGGCGACCCACAGGCTGCTGTAGGGTGCTTGCTACAGCAAGCTCACCAAGAGTCAAAGCGAAAAGCAAGGGACGAAGCGGATGAGCGACGACCAAGCCCGAGCAACGCGAGCAGAAGTCCACATCGTCGACCACAAGAGGTCGAAGCAGTGCCTGCATGGATGCGCCAGGAGCCCAGGCCTAGTTCAGCTGCCCGCAGGCAGGATAGCAGATCGCCTGCGGGAGGCGAGAAGGACGCCGCACAAATGGCACAGGAATATGGAACCAAGTTCCTCAAAGGTGCTTCATCGTTGTGGAAGGCAAGTCAGAAGCAGATGGCGAAGACAGTGGCAGAGTTCCAACAAGATCGCGATCCAGGCCAGCCAAAGTGGATGCAGGAAGCCGCCTCCGAATCTCGGCCGAGCAGTCAACAGAGACAGCGAGCACGCGACGTCAATGTGACCAACGAGGCAGCTCTGCTTGATGCACCACGCGAACGGCCACAAAAGCCATCACGACCATGCCTGACAGAACGGCAACCGCCGCAGACTGCAGAACCGCTGCCACACCGACCAGCGCAGCAGCCCAGATTCATGCAACCTAGTCAGTCAACACAGGATAAGCGACCCTCATCAAAGCTGAGCAGACAGGAAGTCGAAGATCAGTCTGCGCAAGCGTACGTTAGTCCCGCGCGCCGAAAGAAGCAGGCACCAAAGCCAGAGCCTCAGCCAGAGCCGGAGGTCGACCTGTTCAGTGCCGCGCCACCTACGACGACCCCAGCGACCTCAGCTCAGGCAAAGCCCAACGTTCTCCCGACCCCATCATCGATGCCCGTGAGGCCGAAGGCGCCCCCACGAACGATTCCTAGCGTTTCTCCAGCTGCACTCTCTACTTCCGCAAATCACCGCAAGGCTGGCGGCGAAGCTTTCAAGCGTGGAGACTATGCTTCGGCGCATGAAGCTTACGGTGCTGCTCTCAGCCCTCTGCCGGCAACTCATCCAATCACGATCATAGTTCTCAGCAATCGCTCTCTGACGGCGTTGAAGACTGGGGATGCCAAAATGGCCGTTTCTGATGCAGATCGAGCTTTAGAACTGATTGGCGCAAGCCAAGGTGTCGGCGAAACCATTGATCTTGGTGGTGGTGAGGGGACTAAGGATATGCGCGATTTCTACGGCAAAGCGCTCATGCGGAAAGCTGAAGCTCTGGAGCACATGGAGAAGTGGACGGATGCTGCAGGAGTATGGAAGATTGCGATCGCGTCAGGTGTAGGAGGTGCCGTCAGTTTGCGTGGTCGTGATCGTTGCGAAAAGGCTGCTGCGCCTAAACCAGCCGCGAAACCCGCGACACCGAGACCTGCACCAGCTGCTGCTTCGAGAGCTCCCCCAGCAAAGAATCTCGGCAACAGCCTGCAGCGACCTGCTTTGTCGACTGTCAAGTCTGCAGAAGCAGTGAAGAAACTTCGTGCTGCTAATGCTGCAGCAGAGAAGGCTGATGACGAGAAATTCGCGCTCTCGGATCAAGTGGAAGCGAAGCTGGTTGCATGGAAAGGAGGTAAATCCGATAATCTGCGTGCTCTGCTGCAAAGTCTGGACGCGGTGCTTTGGGAATCCGCTGGTTGGAAAAAGGTTGGGATGAGCGATTTGGTTCTGCCGAACAAGGTGAAGATTATTTATATGAAAGCTATCGCGAAGGTGCATCCCGACAAAGTAAGTGATGAGATCAGTAGGAGGTTGTGCAGCGATGAATTGTACTGACAACGATACAGATAGCACAAGACGCTACGACCGAACAGCGAATGATTAGTGCAGCGGTCTTCAGCACGCTGAATGAGGCGTGGGATAAATTTAAGAAAGATAACAATCTATGATTGTAAGAAGATGATAATAAAAATTGAATCTAAAGACTCTCGCGCCTCACCCTCTTCTCTCCACGGCTACATAATGGGCACTGCTCACGCGACATCCAAACAGTCGGAACGGAACACATGACGGCGACTGTGCAATGCTATACCTTAGCTACTGAATGCTCCCGCTCACCCACAAGCAAATCCCGATGAACTCAATCCATCGAAATCACAACTGGTGCGCCAAAGACTTTCCCTTTACGTAGAACAGGTCTTGAAGTCAAGGCCAAGCCTTTGCATCACGCGAGTTAGAAGCGTCCCGCGGAGCATGCCACACAGCAGGATTCATCAATAGCCTGACTACGAGCGACGGTCTGCTGGCGTCAATAATATTTACCTCATTATATTGGCTTTGGAGCTCAAGGTAGTCCTTACAGCCATGAGCATCAATGCCAAGCCCATTCTACCACCACATCTTGTACCTTAGATGATCAGCGTTCTCTACGTCGATCCATATGGCAGAGTTACATGTACGGAAATGAAAGGAGTTGCCTCTCGCCTTCACTTCTTCTACAAACGTAGGGCATTACTCCCAATCAAACACGCACTCTTGTAGTGCCGAGAATGATTCCTTGTCACGTTTCTGAGTCTATGCTATTTTGTCAGGGCTAGCGACTGTAGCCCTCGACATTTCAGGACAATCGCTATGAACGCTTCTCTTCCGCGACTGCCTTTGGCCGCTCGACTACCTCTCCCTGGTTGGGGAGTTGCGGCTTACCTCCCCCCTTCTTCTGCTCTGCTGTACCTTTTGCCTTGAGCGATGTAGAATCCTTCGGCAGCTCCTTCACATAAGGCAAGAACTCCTCCTGATCTGGCATGTATCTACGAAGTACCTCCGGAACCTCCATGCCATCCTCACGCTGGTAGTTTTCCATCACACAGCACAGCGCACGCTGCACAGCACAAAGAGTCGAGTTGAGTGCGTGCACGTAATCCTTCTTGTATGACGGATCGGTCTGCTTCTTCTGACCATACCGAATCTCGAGTTCGCGGGTCTGGTAGTCTGTGCAGTTGGAGCAGGAGACGAGCTCTTTGTATTCGCCCTGGAATGGGAACCATGCTTCAAGGTCGTACTTCTTGCTAGCAGCGTTGTTGAGAGCACCGGAGACGATGGCTACAACTTGGTATGGGATTTTGAGGGTCTTGTAGAACTCTTCCGAAAAGCCAATCATCTCGTCGAAATGCTTCCAGCTGTCCTCGGGCTTGCAGAAGACAAATTGCTCAACCTTCTCGAACTGATGGACACGGAAGATACCCCAGGCGTCCTTGCCATGCGAGCCTGCCTCTTTTCGGAAGCAGGTGGACAGACCGCCGTATCTGATGGGGAGTTCGCTGTTGTTCAGCCACTCATCAGCATGCATGGCAGAGATGGGCTGCTCAGAGGTGGCAATGAGGTACTTGTCGGAGGTGGGGTCATTCTCTTTCTCGGTAACCTTGTAAAGCTCCTCGTCAAATTGCTCTAGCTGGGCAGTCTTGGCCATCTGATCTCGAAGCATGAAGTATGGTGGTTGGCATGCGGTGTAGCCTTTCTTGCGGAGGAAGTCCATGGCATACGTCTCTAGTGCTCGCTTCAGGTAGTATCCATTGCCGGTAAGGAAGTTGCCTCTGTGACCGACAATCTTGACACCTCGATCCCAGTCGGCACCGTCTAAGCGCGTGAGGACTTCATGATGCGACAAACAGTCCTTCTTCTCCACCGTCACGCCCTCTGGAGCCCATGTGCGTATTGTAGCATTGTTGTCTTCGTTGTCTGAGACAGGCACTGTTTCGTGGACATAATTGCCTATGCTCTTGACCTTTTTCTGAAGCTGAGCATAGATCTCCTCAGCTTGCTTCTTCATTGCCTCCTGTTCCCTAGCCAAATCGTCCTTCTGCTGCTTCAATTGCTCAAACTCTTTCGGATCGCCCTTGCTCTTCTTATTTTGGCCCATTGCCTTCTGCACAGCGTTGATCTTGGCGCCCATTTCGGTCCTTGCTGCATAATCCGTCTTTCTGTGCTCCTCAAACATGGCAATCACCTCGTCCACAACCTCTTCTGGAGCATGGCGGCGACGTTGCGACTCCTTGATCTTGGTTGGGTCGCCATTGCGCTCCTTGATGAAGTCGTTCACGTCCAGCATTTTGTAGAGGTATGTCACTTCTTTGATGCTGTGTGAAGGGTGGGCGATTATATGAGCAACAAGGAGAGTGACTGGTGTTCTTAGGACTCATAAACGCGCCAGCCAAATAATTTGGGGAGGAGCGAGGGGCACATGGCAGGGGTCTAAACTCTAAATGCGCTCTGCCAAGCTTTCACGCGACACCAACACAATGCTCCCGGTCTGGCTTTGGACGATAGCACAAGTATAGGCTCATGGGAATTAGTATGGGAGTTCAGAATCTACATAGTGATGCCAGAAGCGAGTCTCCTCGCGATCGTCTGATCGATTCCACCTCTGCAAGTACGTTCCTGACACCAGTGCGACATCTGCCTACTCGTCCAGCTTTGGTGAAGGCTGTAATGCTGCCCTGCCTCATGGCAGTTGCCACAAGGTCTTCTCCAAGCCATAGGCTTCTAAAAACAAGTCCTAATTTTGGCGAGTCCAGTTGAGGTGAAGCCATGATAACGCCGAGAGCGCATTTCCCCCTACTGATCACGCTCAGGTAGCTTCAAGATTTCACCAGCGACGTGATCGTCTGTCTCCTAGAGGCTTTACCATCTTGAGAGCTCTGATTATGTCCTCAAGATACGGAGCCACTCACTGCCTTCACGAGAAGAGGTTGCGAACATCGCAGGTCACGACGCCTCTTTTAACATCCACCTCTTCAGCCAAATGAAGATCTTATGCTCAAGAGTTTGAAGTAGTAATCAGCGCTCAACCTGATGAGGGAGCAGTGGTCGAAGCTTCTGTAGCAATGCTTGAACCTTCCAGGACAGTCAAAGCACCTCCAACAATTCGAAAGGTTCCAGTGACGAGAATGTGTGCCGGACGCTCAAGCTGTCTCTCGCAGATCTCCCGGGCGAGCTCCACGGCCTCTTCTATGGAACGAACGACGTGAGCGGACGATTGTGGATCTGCTTCTTTCCAACATTGTGAGTAATCACGCTGCATTGATAACGTTTTCACTGCCATGGGGTCTGAATTGCTGTCCACGAAGTCTGTTGCACCATAATGTCAGCGAGGCCTGAATGAGAAAGCGATCAGGACTTACCAGGCTTGTACTGATTGTTCTTGTACGTCACGTTGGAGCAGAAAATCGCCGTTTCTGGTTGTATGGCCCACTCCTGCCGGAGTCTCTGTTGCACAGTGTCGATGAGCTGTCTTGCATTACGTGTCTCTGCTTGCTGGTTGAAGATGAGGATCGGTAACGGGTCTTCGCCGCGTTCTTTTCTTGCTCTTTGAATGGTTTTGCCGAACCAGTCGCATACAATCTTCAGGCTTTCCGTGGTGTGCGCTCCGTCTAGGTACCATGTACCATAATCGCGCCTCACAATCTCGCCTCTACCACGCCATAGCGAAGTCGTCAGTCCACATTTGAAGGGATCGGGCAAGTTTTCATCTAAAGATACAGTGCCTAGCTGATTTGGCCCACTTCTTGATGTCACGTCTGGACGGTGTGCACCAAGTGGCAGGTCAAACCTATCGAGAACACGAGATGCAAGGACAACCGCGAGAGCTGCGTTCCTCTTTTGGTAGTCTTCATCTGGAACTATCGGCACCTCTCTCAGACATTTGGCAATCGGGACCTCTCTCAGTACGACTTGCTTCTCCTCTGCTCTTTTCTGCAGAACCTTCATAGCGCCCTCTGGCTGGGCTACGGTATATGCTGGACTGCCGTGTTTCATTATGCCAGCTTTGTGCCATGCTATCTCTTCCACGGTATTACCGAGCACTTGTACATGATCGATGCCTAGCGATGTAATGCCCACGGCGGCTGGCTTGGACAGTACGTTCGTGGAATCGAATTCACCACCAATACCGACCTCGTAGATCGCAACATCCACCTCTTCTTTGACAAAAGCGTGTAAAGACAGGAGAGTCAAATATCGAAAGTACGTAGGCTTGGGTCTTGGATCTGCTCCTCTTCGACGTGCACCATGTTCCAGGCGGTCCCACAGCTCGAAGAAGTACTGCGTGAACTTCTGTTCGGTGATCGGTTTGGAATTGATACGAATGCGCTCGCACACGCTGAGAAGGTGAGGCGATGTATACAAGCCGATTTGCTTGGGGCAGCCATATCGTTCGCGATATTGGTTTAGGATGGAGTTCACGAATGCGCAAGTTGTTCCTTTGCCCTTGGTCCCGGCGACGTGTACGGCATTGAGAGCATCAAAGTCTGAAGGCTGAATCGTTGGTCAATGTTTCCTGTATGAATGGGCCTACCACCAATCTACCTTGTAGCCAGCATCTTCGACGCACTGGAACATCTCATGCAGCGAGTCATTTTTGGTCAGATCCTTGGGCGGGTTCTTGCGACGCTCTTCCAAGACCTTGTGGTTGTTCTGAAGTGAGTTGAGGTACTTGAGCGCATCCTGTGCTGCCATTAGTCACCTGCGTCCGAGATGCTGTCTTCCATATTCGCACATGGTATGTTGGCGAGGCTGGTCTCGGGCCAAGCCCAGAATCTACCAACGTAGTGAAATGAGCGATGCTACCCGTGCGAAATTCTCCTGTGTTGCAAGATCGAATGCCTCGAAGTGCATTGCTGGCACGCAACATAGCAGTGGCCTGTGTTGAGATGGAGCAGAGGTCAAGATCGTTCACGGCGAGACCGCATTGGGGAGCTGTGGCAACGAGCGGGTGTGGCGCAGGAGTTTAGGCTGAGTCGTGGAGTCACATCGCTATCCTACTTTCGTATTACTTTCTATATACACCGCTATAGTAGCAGTAGTAGTAGGTCTTATAATATAGCAGTTTACTATAGCGAACCCTACTAGGCTTAGCTATAGTCGCAACTTCCTTGCTACTGCCGAGGTAGGCAAGGAGATTAAGCACTACTAAGAAGATACGAGCAGCATATCTTGCTTAGGCGCTCGCCCTAACTACTCCGAAGAGGACCCTATAAATTAATCTCTAGCTACAACTCGACAAGCTAGCAGACAGCTACTATCTAGCATAACCGATAGTTAAACCCTCTAACTAGCTATCGGAAAGAGTAGCACTAGGAAATACACTACCCTATATACGCCGTATAAGGGGTTTAGCTTAACCCTAATGTTTAACGGAGCGAATGGTAGTGTCTCTAGGGATATATAGACAGAAGCAAGAATTATATAGTAGTTCTATATAGTTTATACGTAAGTTAGAACATAGTAGGAATAGTAGATAGTCATAAATAATAAGTGTAATAGTAGTATTCGCGCGATCGACAAAAAAATTCGATGCTATGCAAAATGCCTTTAGTGGTATGGGTAGTAGTCCAATCCATAATGATCCGATCCTCTCCGGTGCTTTGTCCTGTGGTGGTGTTAACGGGCTCCAGCCTTTCATGATGCTATCCCCAACCCAAGCCGCTACTACGCTACGCTACGCTTTACACTCCATCATACAAAAAAAGGCCCCATATGTACACATACAAACAACAGTGTCGAGGTGGGGGGCGATGCGATGCACCAAATCGCATCACACACAAATGCAGGTACAAGAGGGATCATCATCGAGCGAAGACTTTGACGACGCCGTCGCCACCAGCGGAAACGACGAGTCGACCATCCTGGCTCCAGCAAACGTCGCAGACGCCTTCGCCGCGCATGGCTCGGTGGGAGACGATGTCTTGCGTACAGATGCGCTTTTCCAAGCTCCAGAATCGTATGCTTGCATCGTGGCCAGCAGAGACAGCTTCGCGGCCGTCTTTGGATAAGGATAATGCAGAGATAGCGGAAGGGTGGGCGAGCATGCCGTAAGTGCATTGGCCTGTGAGCACGTCAGTGTCATACTCGCAATTATGGTCTGGTCAACTTTGCTTACCGCTATTGGCATCGAAGAACCGAACAAAACGGTCTTCGTGCCCTGTGATGACTACGCCTTCGACGCCTTCTCTGCCGCCAGTTGCGCCTCCACCGACATCGTCTGGATCATGGCCTCGCGCTGAGTCGCCTGGGCTGGCGCCTTCTAAGCCGGAGCTCGTGGCGACGACAGTGTTGATACTCGTGTTCATCGTGCCGTCGTATGTCTCGTTGCTCGCCATGCCGATGATCTCCTCGCCTGTTCTGGTGTCGAAGACGAGCACTGAAGAATCGGTGTAGCTGACCACGAAAGTCTCTCCCGACGGTGAAAGCGGACATATACTCGTCGGGCTCACCTTCTGGTCTCCAGGCCTCTCGATCGAGTGGACCAAGGTGTAGTTGAAAGGCGTGTTGCTGGCAACGCTGGGTTGCGGGCTGGTAGGGTAGTTGCTTCCGCTCGTGACGCTGTGTCGTCGCGTTCCACCAACTCCTCTCCGGCTCCCTGTGGACGGCGATGACGATTGTGGTGGTGCGCTGACAGCCCAGACCTTCACAGTGCCATCTGCCGAGCCCGAGACCAACAATAGCCGATCAGGTCCACCAAAGTTGCTGCTTTGAGGTCCAAAGACCACACCAACAGATGCCGGGAGCACACAGACCGCCCATACAGCATCGGTATGACCTTCCAGTGTTGCTTTTGGATCCACGCGTCCTCGCTCCCAACAGCGGATTGTAGTGTCTTGGCCACCGGAGAAGATCCAGCCGTCTCCTGAAGCTTGGCCGCCAGTGCTGAAACCTGTGCTGGCCGGTGGTGCTGTCAATGAAGTGACAATGCCTTCGTGTCCTCTATGTGTGAATCTTGCTGTGATGTCCAAATCAGGTTGATTGTTCCCGGGGTTGTAATTCTGATATGTTGCCGGAATGATCCAGCGCTTGATTGTGCCATCATCGCCAGCTGTGCAAACTTCGGGCTCGCTTGGGCTACCACCGCCGCTGAAGATGACAGTACGAACGACGTCGAGATGGCCTCGCAATGCGAAGCGGACTTTGAATTGAGAAGGATCTTGGTTTGATAGTGCTTCGGCACCTTCATGGGTATCATTCTTGCCTTGAGAGCTTCGCCGTCTCGACATGTTCTGTGAGCCAGAGCTTTTCCGTCTGCTGTGTGGTCCCAATCTGGGTGGCGATTTCGCAGGTAGCGATGCAGGATTGGCAGCGCTCGGAAATAGATCGGTATCAGGTCTTCGAGGAGGGTCGGTAGGCTGAAGATCAGGGTTCAAGGGAGTTTCTTCATCAAAAGTCCATCCATCTGCTTCAGCCTGCTCCTTCATGCCTTTCGAGAGTAGTTGCAGGTTCTCCGATTGGTGTATCTGCTGCTGTGCCGGTGGGTCCTGTACGGGTCGCCCCTTGTTGTCATAAGTATGCGTTACGCTTTCAACCTGCTCCTCATATGCTGGCTGCTGTGTTTGCTGCACGAAGTCTGAAGGTTGTTGTCCTTGGTGGTTGTAATCGACATAGTTCACGCCCTGGTTTTGCTGGCCGTATTGAGATTGCGTCTGTGGCACTGGCGGAGGTTGGTGATTTGGAGGGAGCGGTTGCTGGGGCAAGACCTGACGAGCCTGGTTCCTTTGATTTCCTCTAGAATGTTGCTGGGCGTACATGTCTTCCATGGAGAGCGGAGGCTCTGGTAATCCCGTGATATGGCCATTTGGAAGCATCTGCGGCGGAGGAGGGTGTTGCGGAGGTGTCAGCAAGTACTGAATCTCCTTCATGCAGTTCTTAAGGTACTTGGAGGTATTGTCCAAATACTGCTCGCGCTCCTTTTCGCTCGCCTCCTCGATCTCAAGGAATGAATTGTGAGGCGCGTAAGTTGCTAGGTGCGCTGTCAGTCCGCTATCCCATGCCGAATCATCATGCTCACCCGAATACGCACGCTTGCCGCCCTTGTCTCCAGTCTTGGCATCTTCTGTCTTGATCTGTATGCCTGTTTCTGCCTCACCAGCCTCATTCGTGGCCGCAGTCCCGTTGACGCCCTTTTTCTTGCGCTCATTCTTAAGAGCGTTCTCCAGCATTCGCACCTGCCGCTCCAGCTGTTCGTTTATGCGCTTGGCCTGTCTCACCTCGCCCTCCTGCTTCGCGATCTTGGCTCGCATCTCTGCTCGTTCTATGTCCCAGGCATTGCGCGCTCGCTCGTGGTTATGCCATTCGATCTGCAGGAAGCGCATGACACCTGGCAGCATTGTTAGCATGGCTGACCGCACCGCGCTGGCTCCTTTCTATGCCCCGAGCGCAGGGCATGGGCGACTCCAGCTCCCGTATCACTCACCCTGAAGGGTATATTCTGTGCCATGGTGCTCCAGTGCTGGCCCTCCATTGCCCAGGCCGGCCTGCATGATCACGGTGATGCTCGCAAGATGTTTCCTGAGGCCTGCATTGAGACAAGCCGCGGCCGGCGGTGATGGTCGTGTATGCGGAAGACGGCGGCCGCGAAGAGCGCAAGGTGGAAGGGGAAGGGGCTTGGCGATGCTTGACGGCTTGTATGCTGCAGTATGAATGTGTGGTCTCTGTCGCGTGTGGCGTGCTCTCTCCACGACTCCGACTCGGGACCTGAGCTCTTTCCTGATTCGACAGCTGAGCTCAGGATGTGACCCGAGCTTTCCTACAGCCGCGCCGCGCTCGAAACATGTTTCCTACTTTCTTCTCATCATCAACAATACAATAACAGCCTCGACATCAGCGGAGACAAGAAGTTGAGATGAGTCCAGAAAAAAAATACTTGTGTCCTTCCACAGACGGGACGACTCCCATCTCAGCCGTGGCTATTTCACGAAAAACGATGATCGGACCTGGCCCCGTTACGGAGTGCGCCAAGAACGATCCTTTCAATCACGTGTGCTCTTACGTGTGCAAGGAGGATGTCGTGTTTCCAGCCTTTCTTGCGTTCGTCAAGGAAAACGGAAAATTGTACTCGCCGAGAGCTGGAACTACCAAGAAGCAAGAATCACGAAATCCTCCTTGCATCCATCAATGGTATAATCACAGACCGGCCAAGTTGTCCCCAATGCTGCACGACATGCACGAACAAATCCCACCATGCATACTATACGATGATATCTGGATTGACGACTGATCCTCTTGGGGACCTAGTAACCTCTATCTCAGCGAACACCTGGTATACAGATCCTTCCCTCATCTTTACCATCTTCCAACATCGACAAATTCGTCTCTCATCTTCAATACCACATCTGTACCTACATGTAAATCACCACTCCCACGTCCCTCGATATATACCTAACTGAAACCTCTCCCACAAAATCCAACGGCTCTCCCAAAGTCCACCTCCATTCTTCCCCGTCAAGCTTCCAGCCTTTCCAACCATTCCATTCATCACCAAAACTCCTTCACATCCAAAGACAAGACTTATACCCTCTCTTACGCCCCCTCTTACTATTAATATCTCTCGTCTAAGCCCAAACATCCTATAAACGCAACCGTATACACACTACTCGACCGTCTACCTACCTCCTTCCCTCCTCCTTTAAAAAATCCTCTATATAATAATAGAAAAAAAATTCGAAAAAGCTACCTAGCGAAGATAATCGAGTTCGTTCACTAATATATATAATAGGAAGACGAAAAAAACAAACAAAAAAAGTTCTAAAATTTTTCATTTAAATCCTCGAGCTTGCCGAGCACTGTCTTTAATTCCTCTTTTTTTTCCTTCTCAACTTTTTGTAGGAGGACTGGTTAGTGAGATGCGCGAGGTGAAGACTACTAGAACACAGTTTCTTTTTTTTTCTTAGGGAGTTGGTTCTACCTTACGATAATGCCAGACGGGATCAGTTCCAAGCCCCCCCAACTGCTATCCCAACAAGCCTCATCAGTGATCCAATGTTTCCTAGCACACCTTCCTCAGAAACAGTGACCGTGACGAACGACATCAGGGCTTGAATTTTGTTCCTGCCATGCCATGCCATGCCAAGACTAGGAACAGGAACAGGAACAAATGTTTCGGAATGTTAGTAGTCATGAAACGGTGCCTGGTGGACGATCACGTTCCTTCCTGCACTTTCGGGAGACTACTGGAGGCATGAGTCGGAGAATGCTAGACACGGTAGGCTAGGTTAGGGTCAGGTGAATCGAGGCTGGGGCGCCAATTAAGACCTTTGAATTGTCGAAAAAGAAAAAGAAATTCGGCGTGCTAGATCGATCGATCAGGCCTGACGGGACCAACTATAGAGAGAGAGGTTGGGAGAATCCTCGAGTGAGTGCGCGCTGATTCAGCTTCAGCGTTTCAGAGGCGAGGGCGCGCGCTCGGGCTTCCATATATCACGATGTGAGGGCTTGGGGAGATTGGGTTTATCAGCGTCACTGTGATTGTTGGGCGACGCAGTACAGGATTATTAAGATGTTCGGGGAGTCCGACGACAGATGATAAGGAATTGCGAGAGGCGTCGGAGTGAGTGTTCAGGGGCAGAATGAATGACTGCGTGAAATGCTTTTGCAGCTCATCATCAGAAGCGATTGGCATTCGAGGGCAAATTGCTCTTCTCCGACCTCCCATCGAGCGGCAAATATAATGTCCTTTCACAGATGCGTCGCCGTACAGTAGGTGCATGCTGTCGGCGTTCATTCATGTCAAATGCAACACCACAATCTCCGACAGTCCATTTATGCAGACGCAGCTTCGCAACGTGGGCATGCTGGGACAACATATTCCCATGAAAAGCAATGCTCGCTCCAATCCAGCACAGCGGTATCCAGTGAAGAGGCAGCGGTGTAGGTTGTACAACCTTCTTGCGGATTGAATGGACACCGCTCTCGACCAATCAATGCGGTGGCGGTCATCGTTCAGCTACTCTTTGGGAGTGTTGCCATGTCGAGGAGAAGCTCGGGAGCAGCCAGCTCTGCGAGTCTTATTTTGAAACTGCGATACCCCGGCTTGACATTCAAATGTGAGGTCAGGTGTCTAGGATCAAGCAGATTCATTTTGGGCGAACGTTGCGATGAATCGTGGTGGCATATGGAAGCAGGAAATGGCGCAATGGTGTTAAAAGCGCACGCGGCCACTGATGAAAGTGGTCTCGCCCTTTCCGTCGTCTTGATATCAGGTCTCGAATCGTGGACCAGTAATATCCCTGGACAAGGATCGGTGATGCCCTGATCTTGTTTATGTACTGGGTATCACAAGCAATGTTGGAGTTTTGTCGGTAGAAGTGGGCGCCGTCAAGACGCATCTCAGATGAAGTCCGCATTGAGTTCTGATGACCGAACTGGTGCCAGCCATCTTCTGTGCTTCTCAGTCGAGCAAGCGTGTTTCCAGGCTTTCAGGTAATAATGGCCACATCATGTCTGGGATGACAGTGGTGTGCCATTTGGAAGAAAAGCTGCATGGGCCAACTTTTCGAGTTGGAAGAATTACAGGCCTAGCAAGCCATGCTGAACGCTAACTGGGCTCATGCGAGTGTTGAGAGTGGATCCGAGTCGTGGTAGCGTGGACAGGATGTGCTGTCGCCAAGGTTGCGTGAGGATGGGCAATGGCAATATACTTTCATCAATGTGAGACGAAGCGCTTGGAGAAGCTTGCGCGTGGTGTTCCCGCTGGAACGGGTTGCCTCTTCCCAGCCGGTGATTCTGTGGGCCATATCTTTGATTGCATTGTGGTGGGTGTTCTGGAAGGCAGGCATGCAAGTGGAGTGCATGTCTTTGCGGCGTTTGCGCTGACTGCACGATTCGTTGCCACGCTTGCTCGTGATTCAGTTGTCGGAGAGAGTCGGAGTCTGCCTTGGGATGAACGCCATAGCAACAGAGTCACGCGCCGCTATCCTTCGACCAGAGGAAGGTGGTCGGCGTGCTGTGGTGTTGAAAGCAAGCTCACAGAGAGCTGCTCAGCGAGGCGCAGCAGTAGTGAGGTGTGCAGAGTGCAGTGCCAGTTTCAGGTATTCTCCGAAAGTCACTTGATCAAACAGGTGCCGCAGCTGTTTCACGGTAGCACAGACATCGAAGTGGAAAGAACATCTACTGGATTGGGACAAAGCTGCGTTGATCGGGTAGCGGCGCGCAGGGCAGTCCATCAATTGCGGAAAGTGTTATGAGTAGCGGTCATAGTGAATAGCCGATTCGATTTTCCACGCGCCTGACTCGCATTCTCCCCGGCTGTAGCAGTGAATGTCAGTGGAACTGGTAGGCAGGCGTAGAGATGTAGAATCACGGTGCGTTTAATTTCCGGGCTTATGAACACCGTGTACACCTTATGAACATACACGAGATACAGATTAATTAGCAGGTAGATCCGGTTATTATAGCGTATCCTATATAAAATAAAACAATAAAGGAAATAAGAATATAGAGCGTAAATAGTGACAATCTTAGTATACAAACAGCCCTGCTAGCTACTAGTTGTTCTACTAGCTGTTCTACTAACTATTGCTATCGGTAGTAAGGTCGATAACGTTGCTATCGTCGTCTATATTGTCTATATTGCCGCCGCTATTACGAGTGTATTCGAAGTCGCCTTATAGCTTAAATACTTCCTTTAGAATATCCTATAGATCTACGTAACTATCGTCTATAAGCTTACTATCGTCTAGGTTATACTTAATGCGTAGATTCTAGTAGATAAAGACTAACTTCTCGAGCACTTCGTAGCTTAATCTATTACGCTTAAGGCTTTAAATAAAGCTAAAGGCAGACTAGTTGCGCTTAGTAGTACCGGTTATTAGACAAAGAGACAAGGCTAGTATATAGAGGTTAGTAAGCTTAGGGTACGAGTCTCGGAAGTTATTAGCCTACTATAGCAACGGTGTCCGGCTCTTTCTAGCTGCCTATACAACGGGGTTACTAAATAGACCTTGTCGGCTTCTAAGTATAAAGATATCGTTTAGAAGTTGTCTAGCGCGTATATTAATCTCATCTCTTAACTCGTTATAGTCTAGATAGGTAGCGGATATACGTTGCTACTTAGTATAGTACTCGATAAGGAAGGGGGTAAGGGATTTAACTTCGTCGTTATTAATTAGTATAAACTGCTTCTCGGGGTCGGAGCGCTCGGAAACATTAGCTAGATAGGCAATTAGCATAATAGGCTAATAACTAATAGCGTTGTCAGTCCGCTAGAGGGTTCTATAGTTGAAGAACTTATAGTGCCTCCTACCGCCTTTCTATATATATCTCTATCTCCTTGTTTAAGACGAGATTTAGAGCCTTGTCGATTATAGCATTTATAAGCTAGCGCTAGTTGCTATATACGTATAATAGCTTTGGTCTATCTAACTCTAAGGCAATAGTAACCTTTAGGAATAGCTCTATTAAGTCGCAATAGCTAAGGGAAGTTAGTTAGTACGCAAAACTCGGCTTTAGCACTTACCCTCGTAGATTACGCTAGAACGAGCCTTCTTCGAAGATATTATATATCTCTAGCTAACTCTGCCGCTACGCATTAGTCGATCTATAGAAGAGGCGTTGTTTATAGTTAGCTCGGAGGTCTTCAATCTAGTATTTATTAATAAGCACGCTTCGAGCGTAGTATAGGTCGGCTTGCTAGCGGACACCTCTAGGGACCTAGAAATGCCGTACTTTGCCTTTTAATATGTCTAGCAGTATCTTAAAAGGCAGCTGTATATACTTGAAGTATTCTACGATAGATTTAGCGTCGTTAGTAATCGTTCTAAGCCTTGTAATGCTAGTTGTTACTAAATAAAGGTCCCTAACTAGAAGCTAAGTAAAATAGGAGGCATATCCTAATCGGATTAGCGTCGGATACTACCGTACGCACTAAGTCTTATTAGCGCTTATCTATTAGTTAGTCGGGGCTTGCCGGAGGGACTATTTCTAACCTCCAATCTTTGAAACATACCTCTTCCGTAGCCGCCTTTATTACTAATATATTATTAGCAACTATACCGACTACCTTGCCTACCGGAAACTAGTCGATAATCTCGAGAAGGCCTTTAGTATAATAAGAGGTATTACTCCTTGTCGCGCTAGTAAGCTCGGACTTTATAAACTACGCCGCTCGAGGCGTAACTACGAGATAATTAACGACTAAACGATGCGCTCGATCCGACTACCTATCCGATACGATATAGAGCCGCGCACTTCTATTAACCTCTACTATTATCTCGCGATGTAGCCGCGTATAGAGGCGAGGCAGGTACACGTATCTAAGCTAATAGCGAGTTAGTAGTTTAAAGGCCGGTCTTATCCTCTTTATCTATCTTATAAAGGCTAGATGCTCTATCGTACTTAATAGACTACTAGAGGCAAACACCTACTTAGTAACTAACTCGTAGAGGGTATCGTACTCGTTAGGAGTTATCTCGTCGACAAAGCCTAACCTTAGTAGTAGCACCTCCTTGCGGGTAGGACGAGGGATTTCCTTAACATTATTATTACCTATAAGCGCTAGAATAGGTTCTAGCGCCTCGGTTTCTACTACTTCTAGTAATAGATAAGGTTGATAAGTCTTCTATAGCGACTCTAGTAAGAACTAATACTTTAATAGGTGTTTAATAACTCTCGAGCGCTTATTCGACGTCTAAGACTTACTACAATAGTTATACTTAGCAATAGTATAGAATTTGCTATTCGAGCGGTCTCTTATTACCTTACGCTAGCAAGGGTCTTCTATACGCTTCCGCTTACTAAATATATAACGAGTTAGAGTAGTTGTTAGTAGACTACTAAGGGCAGTAAGCAGCGATTGCTAGCTCGAGGCGTTATCGGATATAGTAAAAACGATAGAGTATTTAGTAGTAGATTAAAGCTAAAGGGATTAATAAAAGAGGAGGAAACTAATAGTCTATCTATACGTATTCTACTACAAAATTGCCTATATTATATGCCTTCTAGTACGGTCTTATTTGTCCGCAATCGCTATAGTCTTACCGCCGAGTTCTCGTCGGTATTCGTAATTTCCCTATAGTAGATTAGGTCTATATCTAATAGGCTCTATTGCCTTTCTATAACTATTACTTTTATATATAGTATTGCTTACAAACGCTATTATAATACGAAAAGTCGCGAGCAGGCGCGTTAGCAATATAGTATAGATAAGGGTATAAAGAAATCTCTATAGCGCTAGTGTATCGACTAAGGGTACTAGCTAGCTACTAAGCACTAAAGCGACCAAACTAGCTATTCTAAGCTATTATAACTACATTCGGTTATTCACATTTATGTTTATAAGACCGGCGCTAATATAGGTCGTATACACCGTAATATCACCGTGTACACGAACCTTGTGATGTTGTGTCTAACATCGCTAGGCAGGCGGCTTTGGGAGTGGCAAAGCATTGCTGGTTGGCGGAGCGAAAGCCGATGGCGCTCGATCGTGTTCAGCATCGCATGCAGGAAGTCGCAACAGGAACAAATTTATCAGTGCCTGACTAGCTAGATTCTGGCAAGACGTCACCTGGCAGCAGGCATGGGGAGGCGACGGCTTCCAGCACCCGTGATGAACACTGGCGCTGCCGGGAGGCTGAGGTGAGATGTGATTTCATGCGTGTCGACCAGATCGACACTGAAGATTGCTGTTGCGTGCGGACAGCCGTTACGTTGGCTTAGGATGTCGCTGCCGCGTGGAGTGAGTAGTAGACGGCTTCTTCGCTGCGTCTAGACGGCAAAGGTGAAACGTTCGCCTAGCGGTACCTTACATGTGCCTCAGGCCTACGGTAGGATCGACGCTCCTGCAAGCAGAGAGACCTGTCACCGTCACCGTCACCCACGAGCGCCGTGGCCGTGTTGCTTCTCGGCGTCGGCTGCGCTGCGCTGCGCTGCGCTGCGTCGACTCGCAGGCGCAGCAACACAGAGCCTAGAGGATCGACGTGCAGAGCGACGATATCAGGACGAAGCTTGTACTGTATTCTACAGGCATCCCTTGCCGCGGCACTCTTCCGGATCCGCGCACCCGGCCTGCCTCACAAAATTATCGGCCTGGCCTAACGACTCTCGGACTCTGAGATGAGGTGCTTGCATGCATGCGAGTTGATACGGAACAGCACTTCACAGCACGGCACAGCACGGCACAGCACGGCACAGCACGGCTCTTAGAGATGTAGAATCACGGTGCGTTTAATTTCCGGGCTTATGAACACCGTATACACCTTATGAATATATACGAGACACAGATTAATTAGCAGGTGGATCCGGTTATTATAGCGTATCCTATATAAAATGAAACAATAAAGGAAATAAGAATATAGAGCGTAAATAGTAACAATCTTAGTATACAAACAGCCCTACTAGCTACTAGTTGTTCTACTAGCTATTCTACTAACTATTACTGTCGGCAGTAAGGTCGACAACGTTGCTATCGTCGTCTATATTATCTATATTGCCGCCGCTATTACGAGTGTATTCGAAGTCGCCTTATAGCTTAAATACTTCCTTTAGAATGTCCTATAGATCTACGTAACTATCGTCTATAAGCTTGCTGTCGTCTAGGTTATACTTAATGCGTAGATTCTAGTAGATAAAGACTAACTTCTCGAGCACTTCGTAGCTTAATCTATTGCGCTTAAGGCTTTAAATAAAGCTAAAGGCAGACTAGTTGCGCTTAGCAGTACCGGTTGTTAGACAAAGAGACAAGGCTAGTATATAGAGGTTAGTAAGCTTAGGGTACGAGTCTCGGAAGTTATTAGCCTACTATAGTAACGGTATCCGGCTCTTTCTAGCTGCCTATATAACGGGGTTACTAAATAGACCTTGTCGGCTTCTAAGCATAAAGATATCGTTTAGAAGTTGTCTAGCGCGTATATTAATCTCATCTCTTAACTCGTTATAGTCTAGACAGGTAGCGGATATGCGTTGCTGCTTAGTATAGTACTCGATAAGGAAGGGGGTAAGGGATTTAACTTCGTCGTTATCAATTAGTATAAACTGCTTCTCGGGGTCGGAGCGCTCGGAAACATCAGCTAGATAGGCAATTAGCATAATAGGCTAATAACTAATAGCGTTATTAGTCCGCTAGAGGGTTCTATAGTTAAAGAACTTATAGTGCCTCCTACCGCCTTTTTATATATATCTCTATCTCCTTGTTTAAGACGAGATTTAGAGCCTTATCGATTATAGTATTTATAAGCCAGCGCTAGTTGCTATATACGTGTAATAGCTTTAGTCTGTCTAACTCTAAGGCAATAGTGACCTTTAGGAATAGCTCTATTAAGTCGCAATAGCTAAGGGAAGTTAGTTAGTACGTAAAACTCGGCTTTAGCACTTACCCTCGTAGATTACGCTAGAACGAGCCTTCTTCGAAGATATTATATATCTCTAGCTAACTCTGCCGCTACGCATTAGTCGATCTATAGAAGAGGCGTTATTTATAGTTAGCTCGGAGGTCTTCAATCTAGTATTTATTAATAAGCACGCTTCGAGCGTAGTATAGGTCGGCTTACTAGCGGACACCTCTAGGGACCTAGAAATGCCGTACTTTGCCTTTTAATATATCTAGCAGTATCTTAAAAGGCAGCTGTATATACTTGAAGTATTCTACGATAGATTTAGCGTCGTTAGTAATCGTTCTAAGCCTTATAATGCTAGTTGTTACTAAATGAAGGTCCCTAACTAGAAGCTAAGTAAAATAGGAGGCACATCCTAATCGGATTAGCGTCGGATGCTGCCGTACGCACTAAGTCTTATTAGCGCTTATCTATTGGTTAGTCGGGGCTTGCCGGAGGGACTATTTCTAACCTCTAATCTTCGAAACATACCTCTTCCGTAGCCGCCTTTATTACTAATACATTATTAGTAACTATACCGACTACCTTGCCTACCGGAAACTGGTCGATAATCTCGAGAAGGCCTTTAGTATAATAAGAGGCATTACTCCTTGTCGCGCTAGTAAGCTCGGACTTTATAAACTACGCCGCTCGAGGCGTAACTACGAGATAATTAACGACTAAACGATACGCTCGATCCGACTACCTATCCGATACGATATAGAGCCGCGTACTTCTATTAACCTCTACTATTATCTCGCGATATAGCCGCGTATAGAGGCGAGGTAGGTATACGTATCTAAGCTAATAGCGAGTTAGTAGTTTAAAGGCCGGTCTTATCCTCTTTATCTATCTTATAAAGGCTAGATACTCTATCGTACTTAATAGACTGCTAGAGGCAAATACCTACTTAGTAACTAACTTGTAGAGGGCATCGTGCTCGTTAGGAGTTATCTCGTCGATAAAGCCTAACCTTAGTAGTAGCACCTCCTTATAGGTAGGACGAGGGATTTCCTCAATATTATTATTACCTATAAGCGCTAGAACAGGTTCTAGCGCCTCGGTTTCTACTACTTCTAGCAATAGATAAGGTTAATAAGTCTTCTATAGCGACTCTAGCAAGAACTAATACTTTAACAGGTGTTTAATAACTCTCGAGCGCTTATTCGACGTCTAAGACTTACTATAATAGTTACACTTAGTAATAGTATAGAATTTGCTATTCGAGCGGTCTCTTATTACCTTACGCTAGTAAGGGTCTTCTATACGCTTCCGCTTGCTAAATATATAACGAGTTAGAGTAGTTGTTAGTAGACTACTAAGGGTAGCAAGCAGCGATTGCTAGCTCGAGGCGTTATCGGATATAGTAAAAACGATAGAGTATTTAGTAGTAGATTAAAGCTAAAGGGATTAATAAAAGAGGAGGAAACTAATAGTCTATCTATACGTATTCTACTGCAAAATTGCCTATATTATATGCCTTCTAGTACGGTCTCATTTGTCCGCAATCGCTATAGTCTTACCGCCGAGTTCTCGTCGGTATTCGTAATTTCCCTATAGTAGATTAGGTCTATATCTAATAGGCTCTATTGCCTTTCTATAACTATTACTTTTATATATAGTATTGCTTATAAACGCTATTATAATACGAAAAGTCGCGAGCAGGCGCGTTAGTAATATAGTATAGATAAGGGTATAAAGAAATCTCTGCAGCGCTAGTATATCGACTAAGGGCACTAGCTAGCTACTAAGCACTAAAGCGACTAAACTAGCTATTCTAAGCTATTATAACTACATTCGGTTATTTATATTTATGTTCATAAGACCGGCGCCAATATAGGTCGTATATACCGTAATATCACCGTATACACGAACCTTGTGATGTTGTGTCTAACATCGCTAACGGCTCTTCACACGGCGGCTCTCCGTAGAAAGGCAAGATTGCGGTGGAGACGGGCTGTCGGACTGCAGCAGGCGGAGGCATGGTGATTGATTACGAGCGCATCGCCGTCCCGTTGGCTGCCTGCCGCTGGGCCGTCACTTTCCAACTGAGCGCGCGCCTGCGTACAGCGAGTAAGGGCCAGTACTCAGTAAGGTGAGCGCAGCGCGGGAAGAGGCGGCAGGGATGCTGTTCACCCCCTAGGCCAAAGCGGGAGGTAGCGTCTTATCATCTGAAACGCCTGCGCTTGAAACCGTTGCACCTGCTCGCACCGCACCTCTCGCACCTCGCACCTCTGCTGCTGCTGGAAGCTTTATGCTATCGCATTCGGCAGCCGCCTCATCACGCTTCTGCCTTCGCAGTCTATTCACTTCACTCCGCTCCAGCACCACCACCTATTTGCCCTATTTGCCCTATTTGCCCTCGTTGCCCTCTTTCCCCCCAGAGGCCGGTCCTCTCCCCATCTCCGACGACTAGAGCAGCCGCTCGTCTTCTACATTCGTTCTGTTCCTGCAGCCCGGCTTCGCACGTCTGCCCCAATTCCCCGCGCGCGCATACAATACCTTCTTGATACACGCACGGCCTGGCTGCCGCTGCACCTCTGTCCGAAGCCGCGCACATCACCCACCCTCTGCTATACCTGCGTTTGAAGTAGACGCACGTCTGCTGCTCTGCTCCGTCGCGCCCTCCCAACCCACCGCATCCTGCGACGTCCGCTGCCGCGCCTCGTCCTCCATCATCGCCATGTATCCCAACCACCACCCCGCCATGCCTCCGCCTCACGCGCGATCCGTCGCTCCAGAGACCTTCCTCCTGGACCAGGAGCAGCAGTCGAGCCTTCCGCAAGACTCGGTCGTCGCGCTGCAGCAGGTTGACAATCGTATGTAGACACCATGCGCGCCTAATCGTGGCACGCAGCCGACCATTGGCTGACCGGAGCATAGTCAAGTACTTCCTCATCTCTGCGCCCGTGGACTGGAGTCAGGACCAGTATATTCGACGATTTCTGCTGCCAACCGGCGAATATGTATCCTGTGTATTATGGTGCGTCTGCAATGCGCCGAGCTGCGCTGCGCTGCGCCGCGCGTTTGCTGCCCGCCGAAACATGCGCTGACTGCAGCAGGAACAATCTCTTCCACATCTCGGGCACAGATATTGTGCGATGCTTGTCGTTCCGATTTCAGGCATTTGGCCGACCCGTGAAGAATACCAAAAAATTCGAGGAGGGCATCTTCTCCGATCTACGAAATCTCAAGTCGGGCACCGATGCCTCGCTGGAAGAGCCCAAGAGCCCGTTCTTGGACTTCCTCTACAAAAACAACTGCATCCGAACGCAGAAGAAGCAGAAGGTCTTCTACTGGTATAGTGTACCACACGACCGACTCTTCTTGGATGCGCTCGAACGCGATCTCAAGCGTGAGAAAATGGGCCAGGAAGCAACGACCGTTGCGGTCAGCGAGCCGGCCCTCTCCTTTGAATTCGACTCTTCTCAATCGCTTTTCGAGCAGCTCACCAAGGCTCAGCAAAACAATCAGTCCAGCTTTGCCCAGCCGCCTTCAATGCCTCCATCGCACTCCACATCACCTGTTCTGCGCGCCACCGACTCAATGCCACCGCCGTCAATCATCCCACAACAGCAGATGCCGCCAACTTCCATGCCACAGCACACGTCTCAGCCCAGTATGCAACCAGACATGCACCAACTTCCAGAGTCAATGACACACGTACCAACCTTCAATCAGATGGCCATGCCGCCAATGCCTTCTCAGATCCAGAAGACGCGCGAACAATCACTCGGGCCAGTGTTTGACCGTAGCGGTGTTCCCATCTCGCAAGTCGGCAACAGGCACAGCTCCATGCCAGCCTATATGGAGTACTCACCTGCGCCTTCATTTGTTTCTTCGCATTTTGAGGACTACAGCCAGCGCGGCATTTCCTTCGAACCTCTGACGCCACCTCAGCACACCGTCGGCATGCCCTCCGAGCCCACTTACATCGCCAATGAGGATACTGGTCTCTATGCAGCCATTCCTGATGTCGGTCTACAGCAACCCTTCAACCCGCTCATGTCTGTGCCGCCAAATCTTGCTGGCACCAGCTACCCATCGATGAACCGCAATTATCACCAGCCACAGCAGGTCTACTCAGTGCTTGAAGGCTCGCCGACCTACAAGCAGAGACGTCGACGCTCTTCTTTGACAGGCACAGCTGTCACAACGGCAGTGACATCAGCGGGCGGCGGCGGTGTCGCGACTCATGCGCATGCCGTTCACCGGCCAAGCGATTTACGCCGCTCCATGTCTACGTCGGTTGCCCCACAATCCATCCCAGAAGGGCAAGAAGTGTCGTACAATGACTCGCCTTCCAGCATGCATGCAACGCACAATGGACCTCTGATGGGCGACCACAAAGAACTGCTCGACTTGTCTCGACAAAGCACGCCGTCCCATGTCGTTGAAGGTGCCATCGATGAGAGCAGAGCCCACCAACATCCGATGCACATGGGTCACGCGCCTACGGGCGACTACAACAACTACAATGCGAGCCCGAACCAGGACTATTCCCATGGCCTTCAACATCATGCAGTACATCGCACCGCTAATGGCGTCTTCCGCCGCGCTCGGTCCGCCACTGTCAGCGAACTAGGTCCCTATCCTCAGAAGAGCCACTCCTGCCCGATTCCCATGTGCGGCCGACTGTTCAAGAGATTAGAGCACCTCAAGCGCCATGTCCGAACGCACACCCAGGAACGCCCATACTTGTGCACGCTTTGCAACAAAGCCTTCTCAAGATCCGATAACCTTGCTCAGCATCGTCGGACTCACGAGACCAGCGCCGACGGCTCCGCACCATCCGAAGAGGAAATGGAAGAAGCGCAAGACGCCATGGTCGAGGAGCAGGAACCCGGCGCTGACCCTATTGACGACGCGTCTTACCAGGTTATCGCAATGACGACCGGGTCGGATATGCCTTCTATGCCGACTCACGTCCCAATGGGCATGGTCTCACACACCGACATGGGTCCACCGCAAATGGTTACGGCCGGAGATTATCATTGAAACGATTACACCATCACCCCAACGACAAAAAGTTCATTCTGATTCACTTCAACAGCATCGTTAGCTGCATTGCATGGCACCCGTTTTTTATTCTGGTTTTCGTTTCGACAGCTCTCACGTTGTGTGTGTGTGTGTGTGTGTGTGTGTGTGTGTGGGGCAGGCTTTGCGCCGCAGAGGAGCGCGGTCACGACTGTACGATGATGCAAGTCTTTTATTTCCATTTCACTTTTACAATACGTCTCTGGCACGATGGCGGAACGGTCGAGTTTGACTTTTTTTTTCAAACATGCGAATGTGGATACACTACCAAGGCGGTGACAGGACGGGAGCTTGCCGATTGCGAGGTTCAGAAGAAAGCCTGTTTCCTTCGTCACAGCATGGCGAAGCAGGGGTTGTGGAAGGGAGTTTCTTCCCTTGCCAGGAGAAGCTACTATTCTTGGGGATGGGATGGGGTGGGGGTGTAAGGAAAGAAAGGGATGGGAATCATGGGATCTTATGTTGTTGTTGGTGTTGTTGTTGAAGAATAGGAGAGGAAGTGAGATGGGATTTTTTTGTTTTCTTGAAGAAGAAGAAGAAGAAGATAAATTCCTATTTTTCTTTTCTGCTGTTAACGGCAAAATTTACGGTGAGGTCTGTCTTGATCCTCCTTTTTTTTTTCCCCTATTTCATGGTAGCTTTTATATATAGAACTCGCGAGTCGCAATGCGAGATGCGATCGCAGATGCATTTTCCGGTTAAAATTTTTATCTTGGCTGTAGCCTGTAGAATATTGTTCGGTCGACGTCCCTACTATCCGCTTCCCGCGAAATTACTAACGCCGAAGCCGAAGACTACGTACTTGCCGATCGAGGGATAGGAAGTAGGGGTGTCGTTAGTAACACTTTGTTAGTAGATAGCAACGTTATTATCATACTAACAGTTAGTAACTGTTAATAGTTAGTATCCTTGCCTTAGGCTCTAGTATAGACCTTATATTATTATAGCTAGAAGTAATTAAATACCTCGAATGCTGCTATAGTGTGTCTCCTACCTATTCGGATACCTATCCCTCTATAGATCTACCTCTTACGACTAGACTAAGCTCGAATACGTATAGTTTAGCGTAGAAGGCGCTTCTATAGATCGTCCGAGAGGTCGTTACTAGGGATACTATATCGCTTAGAGTAACCTAGCAACTATAGGGTTATATTCGAAGGTATTCGTACTAATATTGTCTAATTAGCCTAAAAACTAAATAGTTCGATAGCTACTATCGAGAGAGTATTGTTTGCGTTTTTACTACCTATTTAGCCTATTAGATCCTCTATTTCGAGCATTTCTAGTATTTCTACGAATCCTAAAATTCCGACTTTTATAAGATGCCTCCTTTAAAGCACCCGGATAATCTTAACTTTAGCGCTATTAAGACCGAGTTTATAGGCAAGTTTATACGCTATATCTAGTACGAGAGTAGTAAAGGAACGATACCGGAAGGTAGCTTATCGCGTAAGTAGAAGTACCTAAAGAAGTGTTAGAAGTATCTTAACTATAAGAGGGTTTATTAGTCTAGCGATAATAAAGACTTACCGCGGAAGTAGTAGAAGTTGCTATTTAGTCGCGCTTAGTATAAGAAGGTACGTAATCTAGCTATCTCGAAGGCGCTATTATATAGCGGAAGGCCGTTTAATAAGGTAGACTCGAGATATTACCCCGAGTAGCGCGACGCTTTCTACACATTCGATACTAACTATAACCCGCTAAATCGCGAGAAGGTAGTTAAGTATATTAGCTAGGTACGCGAAGAGCTCGAGAAGGATATAAAGGCGGTATTTAATATACTTCGAGACCTTAACTTTAGTACTAACGAGAGCGAGAGTCGCGGTAGCACTCGCTTCTATAATCTATTAGCGAATATAGTGTCTAGATCGTTCTTCTATAACCTACTCGATATAAAGGACTCTAACGCTAATGCTGTAACCCTCGCGCGGTCGGTAACTAGGTAGGTAATGCCCTTCGTTAATAGCGACCTAAAGCGCTAGAATTCCCTCTAGACCGATACCTACGCGACTATAAGAGCGCTCTACGATAGACTCGCCGAGAATCTACTTACTAAGCACGTAATCTATGTATTCTACGACTCGTAGTCTCGTACGGTATCTAGTTGTATATTAGCGATTAGGGTAATACCTCGAAGGACTCGCACCTACCGTTCTATAGCGATACGCTTCGCGCCGCCGGATACGTACTTGCTATATTTAAGAGATTAAAGAAGAGCTAGAATATTCTAAAGGTATTTGCTAAGGATAATAATACTATACTAAGGGCATTTGCTATCGCCTATCTTACTCGCTAGGGTTTATACTATACTATAATATATAGCCTGTTCGTAGCAATAAGTTGCCTTTAAGACTACGCGAGGATAATGTCTTATCGGCTATTCCGAGGCTCGAATAGTAGGCTCGTAAAGGGTGCCTCTACTACTATTAATACTATCAATTCGCCTCTATTCTAGAAGCGCCTATAAAGCCTTTATACGCTCCTTTAGCTCGTCGATAAGGCACGCTTAATTAGTAAGAGCGATACCTTACGAGTTAGCGATATTGTACCTCGATAGTAGCAACTACGGCGCTTAATTAAATAGGCGCGATTGCCTTACGAGACTAACCTACTATCGCTCTTTAACCTCCGCTTTAGTAAGCAGACTCAACCTATTTGCTAGGTAGTACACTCGCTAGACATTAAGAACCTAGCAGTTTTACGAGGCTATAGCGACCGCGAAGAAGAATGCCGTATTACCTTCTTTAAGCGCTATTTTGTATACGAAGAAAGCGACCCTTCTATATACGATCGCTATCTCTAGTTTAGCGACGAATTTGTCGAATTCCGAGAGTTAACGTAACGCTTCTTTACTATTAGCAATAACGAGCTTAGTCGCTACCGTAAGCGCGGTAATATTACTACTTATTAGGACTATATTCTTCGTAAAGCGCCTCTTATAGTAGAAGTTACGCTCCGCCTATATCGAATACCTACTAACTTAGTCTTTTCCGAGCGAGCGTTTAGCGCTATAAACTTTATCTAGAACGACTATCGCTCTAAGCTATCTGCCTCTCGTACTAACGACTGTACCTACATCTATATAAATAGCCGCGTATTACGTAGAAGACCTGCGGAAGAGGTAGTACGAAGGTAGTAATAAGCTAAGTTGCGAGAGATAAAACAGCGATAGTTAGCTACTAAGAAGGAGATCTGTAAGGCGGAATTAGATGCTTTATTAGCATTTAAGGAAGCTATAATAAACGACTACTATCTACTACTAAGCGACCCTCGCTATCTTTATATATCTAACCTCGAACAGATGTTTAATCTATACGGTATAGGCGTTAGTCTATAAGAAGAAGAGTACGAGGAAGAGCCTATTAATTATAAAGCGCTCTTCGAAGCGCTTCTAATACTAGTAATGTTAGGGCTAAAGAGGCTATACGTAATTAGCATATAACTAGGCTAAGTAAAGCTAGGGTCTTAGTGCCTTAGGTAGGGCTTAGCGCTTAGCAATAGGCTAACTTACCTACCTTCCTCCCTCTCCTCCTAGCTCCTTATCGAATACTACTCGTACCTACTACTACCCTATCTGCCTACTAATATACCCTTCTTATATAGTATTCGATCTACCCTTTAAGGGTAGTAGCTAGATAGTCCTTATTTCAAGCTTTTAGCGGTATAGCTACGAACAAGACTAATCTAACTATATTACGCCCGAAGAACGGGACCTATACGTACTATTCTATCGAAACAACCGTACTAATCATTAGGCAAGGCCTTCTATACGGCCTATTATACTAAGTTAATCGTACTAGACTAATATCTACTAATTCCGCTATATCCGCATCTTAGAGGCTAACAATATATTATTAGTATTACCCCCTATTACAATAGCCGGCTTATTACGAAACAATAACCGTACCGCCGCTAGTAGCGCTAGCAATAACAACGCTAGTAGCACAGTTCCCGCTAAAGTGCCTACTAAAGTGCCTCCTACTAAAGAGCCTACCGGAGAGCCTATTAAAGAAGAACCTGCAATTCTAGGTAATAATCTAGAATTACCTGTTAACGATATTCTTAATAACATTGTTAATCGACGATATAGCTAGCTAGCCTTTAGCCTTTAACTAGTAGGGAGACTTTAAGTGTAAGAAGGGTATATTAGTAGGTAGATAGGGTAGTAGTAGGTACGAGTAGTATTCGATAAGGAGCTAGGAGGAGAGGGAGGAAGGCAGGCAAGTTAGCCTATTACTAAGCGCTAAGCCCTGCCTAAGGCATTAAGACCCTAGCTTCACTCGAGCCCGGTCGCATACTAATTACATATAACCTCTTTAGTCCTAATATACGCTTCCCTTCTAAAGGCCGCGCCCTCGTAGCTAGTCTTTATTCTAGTCTCAACCTCTATTGCCGCTAACTTAGCAGGTCTAATAAGCCGCTTAGTCCGCGCTAAATTGAACGCACAACTACCGATTATATAACTATATCAAACCTTACCTCTAATATAGTATAATGTCTAACTCTAACTACGCTATCCCTGTATATAATAAACTATAAAGTGATATATATCTATAAGAATTGAGGGCCTTCGACTAATTACAATACGAGCGCGTCTTCCCTACTGTAATAGGTAGACGTACGAGGTATTGTAGCCCTGCCTCCGCTCTAAGTAATGTCGTACCGAGTTCTTTGCGTCTACTCTTAAAAGACCTAGCTATATCCGCTTCCGAGGGTTTGTTCTTATTATTACGAGGGCTATTATTGTTCGTGGTTTCGCTAGCCCTAATTAGCTAGGTTTAGTAGCCTTTAATTGTTAATCTTATCTTATCTTTTCCGAAAAAACACAGCTCGTCTAGTTTCTATAGGTAAAGGCTATTATAAGTGTAGTAGTAGAGGTTCGCCTCGCTTAAAGGGTTAGATAGATCGAGGAGTAATCTATTGTCCGCAAGATCGACCCCGGCTAGCTTAGCTCTATAGTTTTGCCCTTAGTTAGCTAGTCTATTAGTCGCTTAATCTTTTAAGTAGCTTAAAGTTTTGATTAAAGTTTTGATTAAAGTTTTAATTAAAGGTGCCTTAGGCTCGTAGTGCAGGTGAGGTTGTATCTATAGGCGTAGTAACAATAGCAAGTAATGTTAATAATAGCGGCGCTAGTCGTCTTAGCGCTAACTTTACCTTGCTTCTAATTTCCTTCTTTAACTAATAATAACTCGGCAATACCGTTACTAATATAGCTATATCCTTCCTTTCTTAAACAGTAATACACTCCGTAACACTGTTACTAATATAGCCGCGCCGGCTGCGCCGTCGTTATTATTACTATCGCTATTTACGCGCGCGCCGTCCTCGTAGATCGCCTAGGCCTTAAGGCCTCGATAGAATAAAGGAATAAAAGGGGGACCTATAGGGCGCGTTAGTAAAGAGGTAGAGTCCTTAAAAGAGCAGGCAATTAGTTAACGCGTCGTAGCGCGCCTAGTATAGTCTTGTTATCCTTTGTTACTAATAATCGCTTGCCTCTAATTAGTTAGCTAATAGTACCCCGGGGGTAGCATTATTCCTAGGCGACATTATAGGCCCTTAGCCTTCTTCTTGTTCTTTATACTAGTCTAATACTTATTTAACAACTTAGTTATATCTTTAAAAGAACCTTTAGCTTCCTACGAGTCCTATTTAGGCGAATAGCCTTGCTACCTCAATAGGTACTCCTTCTTGCCTTATCTAGTCCGATGCTTTAGAATACGTTCTATAGACTACAGTTCTTTACTATTAGCTAGTATGTCCTCGGATTTAGCAGGTGCTTTATCCCCTTCGCGCAGGTAGTACGGCTTAAGGAGGGATACATAGAAGGTATTATAGATAGTATAATAAGGTAGAAGCTATAACTAATAGGCCTAGGTGCCCCTAGGTTCTCGGATACGGAAAGGGCCGATGTACCCTAGTGCGAGTTTAGGCCTTGTTTTGCTATTAGGCGAGGGGTATTTGCGGATACAGAAGTTCTTCGTACTAAGCATAACTAGGTCGCCTTGCTTAAAGGTTATTAGAAGGTAGTGTTTGTTATAGTAGGCCTTCTAATAGGCCTAGGCCTTTGCTAGTTTGTTAGCTATCTTAGCGTAAATTTCCCGTATCTTTTAAACCCTCTTAATGGCCGCTAGTATCTTAGGTGTTAGTACTTAATACGCTTCCCTTTCCTTACGCTCGGCCTCGAGCGATAAGGGGTCTTATAGCATAGTAGCGTTCTAGCCTATTATAGCGAAATAAGGCGACACCTTAGTAGATAAGTAGACACTGTTATTGTATACGAATTCTATAGGTTGTAGGAGATTGACCTAATCCTTAGGGTTCTCGTTAATGTAACTACGTAGGTACTACTATAGGGTAGCATTCTATCTCTCTGTTTGACCGTTAGTCTATAGATAGAAGGCTGTTAATAGCCGATGCTTTAGTCTTAGCTATAGGCATATTTCGCTCTAATAGTACGATATGAATGTCGAGCCCCTATCGGAGACTATCCCCTTAGGGGTTCCCTAATAGGTATAGAAGATGCTAGTCTATAGCGCCTCTACTATATTAATAGCAGTCTAATCCTTACGCGCCGGGATATATCGAGCGCCCTTAGTAAACCGGTCTATAACGACTAGGATAGCATTAAAGATGTCTTTGCTTCCTCTTCGCTTAGTAGGGGGAAGACTAGTAATAAAATCTATCGTAAGCTCTACAAATAGCTTATAAGGGATTAGCAATAAGGACAACTCGCTAAAAGGCTAATACTTTAGTGCCTTAATACGTTAATATACGGCATACGTGTTTATATAGTCCTTTATATCCCGCTTACTATTTAGCTAGTAGTATATGCGCGATAGTAGCTCGTGCGACCTCTCTATACTATAGTAACCGGCAAGCTTACTATTATAGTGTCGCTTAAGAAGTTCTTGTCGGATCGAATATTTAGCGGGGACATAGTATCTACCCTTGAACTTTAAATAACCTTTGTTATCGATCGACTAGTTACTCTTACTAGATCGAGTCTTTCGCCTACTTATAAGCTTGTCGATACGTTTAGTAGCAAAGGCGTCCCTCTGCTAAGCCCGTAATAGCTTATCTATAAACGATTAACTATCCCTATTTGTAAGGTTATTTAATAGCACCCTCGCTATTAAACGAGGTACGCATTATATATATCTAATAGCACTAGTAGCCGGATTAACTGTATTAGTGCTTTAATTGCTGTTACTATATATAGCGATATCGACTAGGGAGTTATTATAACTTCTCCTGTCTGTATACTTAGCTCTTGCCTTAACACGTACTGTTAATATAGTAAGAGCATTAACATACTTTAAGCCGTCGCGGAGTCCGGTAAGCCGCTTATCCTACGCTTGCTTATTAACAACACGGGCTATAGCAATCTTATGCTATAGGGTTAGAAACAAAGAATTAATGTATTAGGTTTCGCCGTCGTAATTAGGTCGCCTCGATAGGCTATTAGTAGGGTTGCTTACTCCTAGCCGATATAATACATTAAAATCAAACCTAGCGAGGTAGACGGCCTATCTAGCCTGTCGACCTATAACCCTAGTAACCTTAGTAATACTACGGAGGTTGTTATAGTCTGTATAGACCTAAATAGTGTACTAAGCACTATTAAGATAGTAGCGCTAATACTTAAAGGCCTCGACAATAGCTAGGAGCTCTTGCTCGTAGGTCTCGTAGCGACGCTCTATATCGATTATCTTTCGTAAAAAGAAGGCAATTAGGTGCTAGTAATTGTCCTTATCTGATTGCTATAATATAATAGCCGATATAGCGAACTGTAAAGCGTTAGTCTTAATACGGATCTGCTTACTTAGTACGAAATAGTGCAACAAGGGGACTTCGGTAAATCGCTTCTTTAGACCGTTAAAAGCGGCTTGTGTTTTGTTAGTCTACCTAAACTCTCTAGAAGGGTTTGCCTTAGTCTTAGTAAGCTTAGTTAATAGCATTATATGCCTCGAATAGCCCTTAATAAAACGGCGGTAGAAATTAGCGAAGCCGAGGAACGATTAAAGCTCCTTAATAGACGTAGGGATAGGCTATTTAGTAATTGTTTTAATCCGATTAGGATTAGCCTTAACACCCTTAGTTAATACGAGGAAACTAAGGAAGGCTACCTCCTTAGTAGCGAAGGTGCATTTAGAAGGCTTGTAATATAGTCTATAGGCTCGTAGGCGGTCGAGGACCTTGCGTACTACGGCCTAGTGTTCTGTAATATTAGGTGAATATGTATAAACTAGGATGTTATCTAGGTAAACTACACAGAGATAGTCTAATAGGCCTAAAAGGGCCCGATTAATATAGGACTAGAATGTTATAGGGGCATTAGCTAGGCTAAATAGCATAACTAAGTATTCGAAATAGCTATAACGAGTGCGGAAGGCTGTTTTCTATTTATCGCCCTTACGAATGCAGATACGATAGTACGCATCCTTAATGTCTAATATAGTATAGTAGTAGGCACTAGAAAGGCGGTCGAGGGTCTTATTAATAAGCGGGAGTAGACAGCGGTCTTTAATAGTAACAACGTTAAGCCCTCTATAATTAACATATAAACGTAGGCCGCTATCCTTCTTTGGCACGAACAGGATAGATACACTAGCAGGGCTGTTGCTATATCGAATTCGACTATTAGCTAGGTTTTCCTCTAGGTACTTACGTAGTATAGCAAGCTCTCGTTTACTAAGGTTATAGAGGGGGCTAAAAGGAACCTCCTTGCCCTCTATAATATTAATCTTATAATCCGTCTCTTTAAATATAGGCAATGTCGATGCTAGGTAGTGTTTAAATATATTAATATAGGTCTCTCGAATAGGTTCTAGTATACGCTTAAGTTGTCTAGGATCTATACTATTAGGGGGCACTAGTTTATCGTTATTACTACCGAGTAGGTCGGCCGTCGGATTAGCTAGGGTTAGGTTACTAATAAATAGGACCCTAATATTATTAAGGCACTCGCTAATATTAATGTATTTAATGTCCTCTTTCCTAGCGATTCTAAATCGCTATTGTTAACTGCCTAAGTCTATAACTATAGCATAGTACTTGAGGATAGGGTTTCTAATAACAATGTTAGATAGGAGGCTGTCTATGTCTACTACGTAGGCAGTAAAGTTCAGTAGGCGCTTATTTCCGAGGTCGTCTTTTAGAACTATAGGAACATAGTAGGCTCTATAGGTTAAGTACCGAGCGTTATTAAACCAAGCAAGGGTTAGTAGGTTAGTCCTCGGTAGTTGTCGAAGGTCTAATTGCTTAGCTAGGCGATAGCTAATAAGGGCGCTAACTGAATTCCCGGGGTCTAGCATAACCTTTGCCTTATAGTTAGTATCGGGCCTAGATATAAGATAGGTACGTATAATAGCTAGTATAATATCGATAGTCTTACGCCGCACGAGGCTAACAGTTAGTGCGGCGCTTACTCTTTTTTCGAAGGTTAGCCTATAGGGGTAGCGTTAGCTACTAAGAGGTGCTTTCGGTACTTAGCGGTAGCACGGTCGATTCGGGCCTAGTCCTTAGGTTTGTCGCATTAGCCTAGTAGATAGCTAGTGCTATTACAATTGAAGCACTTTAATCCGGTTAGTAGACTGCCGTAGCTATTATTGCTACTATTGTTAGTCGAGCGGTTAGTATTATAGGGATACGAGCCCCTTCTACGGCCCCTATTGCGGCCTCCTCTATATAGCCGCCGGCTACGGCCTCTTCTACGATCGTTACTGTTCCTATTGTTAGCATTATTGTCCTAGTAGGAACCTTAGTTTCCTCCGCGGCTACTACGGTTGCTACGGTTAGTACTAGCTAGTCGGATCCTTAATTCTAGTCGCTATTAGAGCTAAATAGCCTGTTCGGCTGTTTCTACTTCGACTATAAATTGAATGCGCGTTAGATTAGTCTATTCGAACACACGGCGGCGGTCTAATTTAAGGACCAATTCCTATCTCAATTTAGGGCGTATTTCGGAGATCTAGATAGAATTAGTTTTAGTCGGGAGGTTATCTTCGAGGGTCTTTAAATAGGCCTTAAATAAGCGAGCCGATTAATTAGTCTTTTGTTTAGCTCGAAGGTACTAGTCCTAAGCGTGTTGTTGCCTTAGTATAGGGTTTCTAAGGGTATCTAGCATAATAGTTTTGTAGGTCTGCTACTAAATAGCAGTCTAGTTATTAAGGGAGTCAAAATAGTCATCCTAGGTACGTTTTAGGTCGCCGTTAATGTACTACATAGTATAGACGACTAGTGAATAGTCATTTAGTAGAGCCCTTAGTGCGTTTCGTTAGTTAAGCTTACAGTTACGAATGTAGTCGTTGTATTGCTTTCGACTAGAGCTATTAAATACAGTGCAGTCCTTGAGTTTAGCATCCTTCTTCTAGACTAGGACTAGTAGTGAGGAAGGCCCTACTGTCGGCTTAGTATTAGTTGTTAGGGCCTCCTAAAGGCGGCGAATTTCGAGAAGGTTATCCTTTAGCTATTGTTCTTAACGTAGGGCAGTAAGCCTGTTTTAGGTAGCTTCTTAGAGTCTCCCTACTAGTTGGGGGCTAAAGGCTAGCTAGTTATATCGTCGATTGACAATGTTGTTAAGAATGTCGTTAATAGGCAATTCTAGATTATTACCTAGAATTATAGGTTCTTCTTTAATAGGCTCTCCGGTAGGCTCTTTAGTAGGAGGCACTTTAGCAGGCACTTTAGCGGGAACTGTACCACTAGCGTTATTATTGCTAGCGCTGCTAGCGGCAGTACGGTTGTTATTTCGTAATAAACCGGCTATTATAAGGGGCGACACCGATAATGTATTATTAGCCCCTAAGATACGGATATAGCGGAATTAGTAGATATCGGCTTAGTATGCTTAACTTAGTGTAATAGGCCGTATAGAAGGCCTTGCTTAATAATTAGTACGGTTGTTTCGATAGAATAGTACGTATAGGTCCCGTTCTTCGGGCGCAATATAGTTAGATTAGTCTTGTTCGTAGCTATACCGCTAAAAGCTTGAAATAAGGACTATCTAGCTGCTGCCCTTAAAGGGTAGATCGAATACTGTATAAGAAGGGTATATTAGCAGGTAGATAGGGTAGTAGTAGGTACGAGTAGTATTCGATAAGGAGCTAGGAAGAGAGGGAGGAAGGTAGGCAAGTTAGCCTATTGCTAAGCGCTAAGCCCTACCTAAGGCATTAAGACCCTAGCTTTACTCGAGCCCGGTCGTATGCTAATTACGTATAACCTCTTTAGTCCTAATATTAAGAAGCTACTTAAAACAGGCTTACTGCCCTACGTTAAGAACAATAGCTAAAGGATAATCTCCTCGAGATTCGCCGTCTATAGGAAGCCCTAACAACTAATACTAAGCCGATAGCAGGGCCTTCCTTACTACCCGTCCCTGTCTAAAAGAAGGATACTAAGCTTAAGGACTATACCGTATTTAACGGCTCTAGTCGCAAGCAATATAATAATTACATACGCGATTATAAGCTTAACTAACGAAATGCGCCGAGGGCTCTTCTAGATAACTATTTACTAGTTATCTACGCTATATAGTATATTAATAGCGACCTAAAGCGTACCTAGGATAACTATTTCGAATCCCTTACTAATTAGACCGCTGTTTAGTAGCAAGACTATAAGACTATTATACTAGACACCCTTAGAAACCTTATACTAAGGCAATAACACGCTTAGGACTAATACCTTCGAGCTAAATAAAAGACTAATTAATCGGCTCGCTTATTTAAGGCCTATTTAAAGACCCTCGAGGACGATTTGCTAGCTAAGACCGACTCTATCTAGATTTCCGAAATACGCCCTAAATTGCGATAGGAACTTATCCTCGAATTAGACCGTCGCCGTATATTCGAACAAGCTAACCTAATACGCATTCAATTTATAGTCGAAGTAGAAACAGCCGAACGAGCTGTCTAGCTCTAATAACGACTAGAATCGAGGATCCGACTAGCTAGTACTAACCGTAGCAACCGTAGCCGCGGAGGAAACTAAGGTTCCTACTATAACAACAATGCTAACAATAGGAATAGTAACGACCGTAGAAGAGGCCGTAGCCGGCGGCTATATAGAGGAGGCCGCGATAGGGGCCGTAGAAGGGGCTCGTATCCCTATAATACTAACCGCTCGGCTAACAATAGTAATAATAGCTACGGTAGTCTACTAACCGGATTGAAGTGCTTTAATTATAATAGCACTAGCTATCTACTAGGCCAATGCGATAAATCTAAGGACTAGGCCCGAATTAACCGTACTTCCGCTAAGTATAGGAAATACCTTTTAGCCGCTAATACTACCCTAGTCGGCTCTTTTAATCAGTCGAAAAAAGAGTAAGCGCCGCACTAACTATTAGCCTTATACGGCGTAAGACTATCGACATTGTGCTAGCTATAATACGCTCCTGCCTTATATATAATATAGGATACGAAGGGTACTAACTATTAAACTAAGGTTATGCTAAATCTAGGAAATTCAGTTAGTGCCCTTATTAGCTATCGCCTAGCTAAGCAATTAGACCTTCGACAACTGCCGAAGACTAACCTACTAACCCTTACTTAGTTTAATAACGCTCGGCACTTAACCTATAGAGCCTACTATATTCCTATAGTTCTAAAGGACGACCTCGGAAATAAACGCCTACTAGACTTTACTGCCTACGTAGTAGATATAGACAACCTATATAGGGGAGCTACTATTATTATTAGCAACCCTGTTCTTAAGTACTACGCTATAGCTATAGACCTAGGCCTCTAGAAGTAGCGATTTAGAATCGCTAGGAAAGAGGATATTAAATATATTAATGTTAGCGAGTGCCCTAACGATATTAGGGTCCTGTTTATTAGCAACCTAATACTAGCCTCCGCCTTAGCTAATCCGACTGCCGATCTACTCGGTAGTAATAACGATAAACCTATGCCCCTAATAATCCTAATTAGCTTGCTCGTATACTAGAACCTATCCGAGAGACCTATATCGATGTATTTAAACACTACTTAGCATCGATATTGCCTATGTTTAAAGAGACGGATTATAAGATTGACATTATAGAGGGCAAGGAGGTTCCTTTTAGTCCCCTCTACAACCTTAGTAAACGAGAGCTTACTATATTACGTAAATACTTAGAAGAAAACCTAGCTAATAGCCGGATACGGTACAGTAACAGCCCTACTAGTACACCGATCCTGTTTGTTCTAAAGAAGGATAGTAGCCTACGGTTATGCGTTAATTACTATAGACTTAATGCTGTTACTATTAAGGACCGCTATCTACTTCCGCTTATTAATAAGACCCTCGATCGCCTCTCTAGTACCTACTACTATACTACGTTAGACATTAAGGACGCCTATTACCGCATCTGTATCCGTAAGGGCGATGAATAGAAGACAGCCTTTCGTACTCGTTACGGCCATTTTAAATACTTAGTTATACTATTTGGCCTAGCTAATGCCCCCGCAATATTCTAGTCCTATATTAATCGGGCCCTATCAAGCTTATTAGACTACCTCTACGTAGTCTATCTAGACGATATCCTAGTCTATACGCACTTACCTAATATTGCGGAACATTAGGCCGCCGTACGTAAGGTACTCGACCGCCTACGGGCCTATAGCTTGTATTACAAGCCTTCTAAATGCACCTTTGCTACTAAAGAGGTGTCCTTCCTTAGCTTCCTCGTATTAACCGAGGGTGTTAAGGCTAATCCTAATCGGATTAAGACTATTACTAAGTAGCTAACCCCTACTAGTATTAAAGAGCTTTAATTATTCCTCGGCTTCGCTAATTTCTATCGTCGCTTTATTAAGGGCTATTTACGGTATATAATGCCCCTAACTAAGCTTACTAAAACCAAGGCCAACCTAACTAGAGAGTTTAAATAGACTAACAGAGTACAAGCCGCTTTTAACGGTTTAAAGCAACGCTTTACTAAAGTCCCCTTACTATACTATTTTATACTAAGCAAGCAGATCCGTATTAAGACTAACGCTTTACAGTTCGCTATATCGGCTATTATATCACAGCAATCAGATAAGGACTATTACTAGCACCTAATTGCCTTCTTTTTACGAAAGATAATCGATATAGAGCGTCGCTACGAGACCTACGAGTAAGAGCTCCTAGCTATTATCGAGGCCTTTAAGCATTAGAGGCACTATCTCGATAGTATATAGCATACTATTTAGGTCTATATAGACTATAACAACCTCCGTAGCATTACTAAGGTTACTAGGGTTATAGGTCGATAGGCTAGATAGGCCGTCTACCTCGCCGGGTTTGATTTTAATATATTATATCGGCTAGGCGTAAGCAACCCTACTAATAGCCTATCGAGGCGACCTAATTACGATAGCGAGACCTAATACATCAATTCTTTGTTTCTAACCCTATAGTATAAGATTGCTATAGCCCGTATTATTAATAAGCAAGCGTAGGATAAGCGGACTTCCGGACCCCGCGGCGGCAACAAATACTATAGCGGAGTTATCGTTCTTCTAGTATACGTTAAAAGAAAGGACGTAGATCGCTCGAGCTATAATAACTCGATTAAGGACATTGCTATCTATAGTAATAGTCTATATAGCGATAGCACTATAGAAGAGGTTGTAGTAGTTCCGGCTGCTAGTACTATTAGATGCATATAATACGTACCTCGTTCGACAGTATAGGTGCTATTAAATAACCTTACAAATAGGGATAGTTAATCGTTTATAGATAAGCTATTGCGTGCTTAGTAGAGGGAGGCCTTTACTATTAACCGTATTAATAGGCTTGTAAGTAGGCGAACGACTCGATCTAGTAAGAGTAATTAGTTAATCGACGATAAAGGTTACTTAAAGTTTAAGGGCAGATACTATATCCCCGCTAAACAATCGATTAGATAAGAGCTTTTAAAGAGGCACTATAATAGTAAGCTCGCTAGTTACTATAGTATAGAGAGGTCGCACGAGCTACTATCGCGTATATACTACTAGCTAAATAGTAAGCGGCATATAAAGGAGTATATATAGACCTATATAGTATACTAGCGAGTTAGAGTACTAAAGCACTTACTATTTAGCGAGTTGTCTTTACTTCCTATTTCTAGGAAGCTATTTGCTAAGCTTATAATAGACTTTATTATAGGCCTTCCGCCTACTAAGCGTAGAGGTAGCAAGGATGTGTATAATGCTATCCTTATTATAGTAGATCGATTTACTAAAGGCGCTCGATACATCCCGGCGCGCAAGGATTAGACTACTATTAATATAGTAGAGGCGCTATAGACTAACATCTTCTACACCTATTAGGGAACCCCTAAGGGGATCGTATCCGATCGTAGATCGATACTAATATCTTACTATTAAAGCGAGATTTGCTTATAGCTAAGACTAAAGCATCGGCTATCGACAGCCTTCTATCTATAGACTAACGGTTAAATAGAGAGGTAGAATACTACCCTGCAGTAGTATCTACGCAGCTACATTAATAAGAACCCCGAGGATTGGGTTAACCTCCTATAGCCTACAGAATTCGTATACAACAATAGCGTACACTTATCTACTAAAGTTTCACTATATATAGCTATAATAGGCTAAAACGCTGCCCTACTATAAGATCCATTTACCTCGCTCGAGGCCGAGCGTAAGGAAAGGGAAGCGCGTTAAGTACTAGAAACACTAGCGGCAATAGAACGTATCTAGAAGATACGAGAAATCTACGCTAAGATAGCTAAGAAGCTAACAAAGGCTTAAGAGTATTAAAAGGCCTACTACGATAAGCGCTATATACCGATAACCTTCAAACAAGGCGATATAGTTATACTTAGTACAAAGAACCTCCGCATCCGCAAGCACCTATTACCTAATAGCAAAACAAGGCCTAAGCTCGTACTAAGATATATTAGCCTATTCCGCATTCGAGAAGTTAAGGGCTCTTCCGTATAGGCCTACTAGTTATAGCTTCTACCCTATTATACTATCTATAACACCTTCTATATATCCCTCCTTAAACTATATTATTAGCGCGAAGGCGATAAAGCGCCTCTAAGTTAGAAGAAGTCTTAGCTAATAGTAAAGAACTGTAGTCTATAGAGCGTATACTAAAGTATCGGACTAGATAAGGCAAGAAGGAGTACCTTCTAAGATAGTAAGGCTATTTACCTAAATAGGACTCGTAGGAGGCTAAAGACTCTTTTAAGGATATAACTGAGTTGTTAGACGAGTATTAGACTAGTGTAAAGGACAAGAAGAAGGCTAAGAGGCTATAATGTTACTACTAGGGCCTAGGAACAATGCTACCCCTAGGGTGCTATTAAGCTAACTAATTAGAGGCAAGCAATTGTTAGTAAAGGACAATAAGACTATACTACGATAACGAACGCGTAACGAGTACTAACGAGCGCACTATAACTATTAACTAATCGCCTGCTCTTTTAAGGAATCTACCTCTTTACTAGCGTACCCTATAAGGTCCTCCTCTTAGCGCCCCTCTTATTTCTACGTCCTATCGGGACCCTAAGGCCTAGGCGGTCGATAGAGGCGCGCGCGCGCGTAGGCGAATAGTGCTAGTAATAATAATAGTAACGACGGCGTTACGCTCGTACTAAAGGGCGATACGGCCGGCGCGGCTATATTAGTAACGGTATTGCGGAGTGTATTATTAGTCGAAGAAGGAAATCGAAAGCAAGGTAAAGTTAGCGCTAAGACGACTAGCGCCGCTATTATCGACATTACTTACTATTATTACTACGCCTATAGATACAACCTTACCTATACTACGAGCCTAAGGCACCTTAATTAAAACTTTAATTAAAACTTTAAGGCTAAGTTAAAACTTTAAGCCGCCTAAAAGATTAAGCGACTAATAGACTAACTAAGGGCAAAACTATAGAGCTAAGCTAGCTAGGGTCGATCTTATAGACAATAGGTTACTTCTCGATCTTTCTAACCCTTTAAGTAAGGCGAACCTTAACTACTACACTTATAATAGTCTCTACCTATAGAAACTAGACGAGCTGTATTTTTTCTAAAAAGTAAATAATAGCCCTCGTAATAATAAGAACAAACCCTCGGAAGCGGACAACCCTCGGAAGCGGACATTGCTAGGTCTTTTAAGAGTAGACGTAAAGAACTCGATACGACATTACTTAGAATAGAGGCAGTACTATAATACTGTTACGGAGTAACACCTAGGTTAGCTGTTATAGCCTAAGGCATCGAGTCTTAGCGAGGATTCTTCCTCGTACGCTTCCTTCTACCTCTAGATAGGACCGTACGATAACTCGTCTTCTATCTATCCCTAGACCGTCTCGTAACATTTTGTCGTACTACCCGTTAAGTCTATTGCGAGGAACAATAGAAGGTTTTAGGGCTACCGAAGCGTCGGTGCGGCATACTATCGTTAGGAAGAAAATTCTTCGAGCAACGCGAGAAGCGCGCGTATATATCTAGTTAGAACGACTAGCCATCTATAGAGTCGCTATAATTAGGAATAGACAGTAGATTATCCCTAGGATCGCTATAATACAACCCGTTAGTCGAGAAGCTAGGTCTACTACGAGGCGCTAGCATATCTAGTTAGAAGTTACGATCAATCCGAAATACGTTAAAAGAAAGAGAAGTTACACGGCAGCGATACAACAGCTATAGAGCTATTTAACGATGTTTACCGCTCGAGTAGGAGCGTAGGGAAGAGCAGACGTCTTAGAGTCTCTAAGTTAGGACAAGTTAGATACTAATAAACAGTTGGTCTATACTCCGTACTTAGTTTCTATATACTGCAGTTTCATTTTAGGTCTTATAGTTCAGTTTCTATATACTACTTACTGTTTATTGTCCTATTGCCTATGTCTAGTGTACCGGGGTCGCAATAGTCGGCTCCTACCGATCCTAATAAGTAGAAGAAGCTACTCTAGGATATCGCTAAAATCAAAGCTAGAGGTAGTTAAGCGCTACGAGAACATTAAGTAGCCTAGTCCGCCCGCAAACAATAATAGGAGGATTCGGAAGACATAGCCTTCCTAGAAGGCACTAATCTACTAGAATCCCCTCCCCGAAGCATTTCTCGACGAATATTTCCTATCCGCGACGGCATTAATACGAATCCTAGCATTACTATACCGAAAGCCTCTACTATACCGAAGGGCGAAGAAAAACCTCCGCCTGCGACAAAAGCGCCTTTAAAGGCTTTCCTCTAACCTTAAGCGAGTTTACGACTACCCCTTAGAAATAAACCGGAGTTCTCGCCTACTAATCCTTTCCGTTAGTAAGCTTACGCAAAGCTATTATCGGACAAGAACCCGGCGTTCTTAGGTTTCTAGGGAAAGAGCTTCGGAAGTTTAGTATATAGGAGAGATCTTCCTTCGGAAAGGAGACCTACGTTTCAAGCAAGAGATAATAATACGGAGTCTAATATTTAGGTACCGGAAGCCGAGAATAGCTATATATATAACAATAGCGCTCGAGCCCGAGTGCGACGCAAGCAAGCTAGTAACCGTCGCGAGGCCTCCGCCGAACGCATATCTCTAGCACGTATAGTAAATATACCGACGAACTTTAACGACAGCGAGACTTAGACGTAAGGACGTTTACAACAACCGGTTCCCCCTACGTTAAGAGCGAAAGGACTCCCGTTACCGCGTATGCTACGAACACTAGGTGCCTTCCCTAGCGATTAGTCCTCGCGCGCATCTACAATAGCTCCTATAGAGTCCGATAAAGAAGATAAAGAAGATAAAGGCGCCGAACCTATTAGCACTACATTTATTAAGGAAATCGATGCTATACTACCGTTAGACTAACGTATAGGATATAATTACCCCGACATCCCTTTCGAACTATACGAAGATCCGATGCTAGATCTAGACTAACGTTCTAATAGCAGAGACGACGAAGGCGATTTGGCTAAGCCTAAACGCGTAATCGACTTAAACGACTTCTTTACCGAGGCTCCGAAGTTCGACCTAGTTGATTAAGATAGCTAGACCGAGTTTGACCTAGATTAGTTCGTCGTACGGAGCACTTAGGACTTCGTTACTAAGACAACTGTGCGTCCTCGCACCTAGTTCTATAGAGTAGCCTACCTATATAAGGCCTATCGGTAGTTAAAGAAGAGCTAGTCCGACACTACTTACGAATCTAAGAAGTAGATAAGTAAAGCTGTTTCGTAGAAAATGAAGCATAACGACCTAGAGGCTAAGCTATAAGAAGCTAGGAAGTACGGAAAGCAACCTATCCTTCCTATAGATCTAGTTTAATCGAAGGCCTATAAGGAACTAAAGGCACTAGCTAACTATAGGCTTCAAGCGTTAAACTAGTAGAAGATTGCCCTCGAATAGCAAGTTAATGCGTTAGAACAGTAGTTGCAGCATCGAACCGATAAGGTCGCTATAATCCGGTAGCAACTTAATAAATATTCGTATATTAATCTAAGGACCTAAGCTAAGCAAGACCTAATTAACGTTGCTCTGCCTCGCTAACGAGAAGCAGTCCTACCGCCGAATTAGCGCCCTCTACCCCTTAGGCAATCTACCGCGCCTAACCTATTATAGCAGGTCTATTAGTAAGCCTTCTAACGACCTTAATCCGTTCCGCCTCCTATATCTAGTAACACTATACCGGTTCCCGCCCCTCTCGCCGCTAGCGTGCCCCGAGGAGTAAGTACAGCCCCTTCTAATGCCGCTTAGCACTATATCCTAAAGAATCGGGTTAGGTAGCCGGACCTAGAGGTGTTTAGCGGAGACCGGTCTAAGTATTAGCCCTAGAAGATTAAAATAAAGGCTAAGTTTGCAAACACTTTCGAACAAGACGAGGTCGCTAGCTGCTTTGAATATACAGTTATGCTAACCGAAAAAGAGCCGCAAACTATGCTTATCGACAACACCTAGGAAGCTAATATTTAGCAGTCCCTTAAGGATATATAGAATGCCTTCGATGCTAACTAGGGCTAGAACACTAAAGAGCGAATAGTACTAGTATAGACGAAGCTTGCAACGATGTAGCAGCCCGATAGCAAAGATACCTTTAATAACTAGATCGTCGAATACCGTACTACGCTGTCTTAATCTCGAGAAGTACCTAACTCCTTTAAGTTGTAGAATAAGCTTAACGCTTCGTACAAGTACGAGCTTAAGAACAAGTAGCGTCTCCCTTTTAACGAGTTCTATAAGGAAGCCCGAGCGTTGTAAGAGTCTTAGGGTATAATAAAGGACTAAGCGAAGGCTCGAGATAAGAAGAAGGCACCGCGTGCCGGTGCTCGCCTAGCCGCTACTACTCTAAGAGCCGCTGCTAATACCGGTGCTGCCGTCGGCTTTAATAATCGTAAGGCGGTACGCGTTATCCCTATAAAGTATAGTAAAATCACTCCCGCTACCGAAGCCGAGAAGGAGAAGTTTAAGCGGGAGAATCGCTACTTTCGTTACTGCGAAATAGGTTATCAATCTCGGGACGTTGCCTATATTATACACTTTAGCAAAGGCGCATTTACTTTCGGACATATTAACGACAGTACGCCTATTAGTAAATATAACCGCAACGTCCGGTTAGTACTTATAGGGGATAAAGGATCCGAGGTAGAAATAGAGCCCGAAAGTAAGCCTAGGGAGGGCAACGATTCTAACTCTTCGGAAAACGACGAGCCTTAGGAGTAAGCCGCTCTTCTAAGGCCTAGTTAGAGCGTAATAATAATAAAGTCCTTTGCTCCCTAAAGGATAACGAATTACTTGCAAATGCTTCCTTAGAGTCACCCGGAATAGCTAGCTATAGGCAAGTGCACGTAACGCCCTTATATAGACGCTATATAGTCTGCTCTGCTTACGTTCTTTTACTACGACTATAACGAAGATTGCGGAACCGCAACCCTCGCAAGGCTCCGGCAAAACCTATCTCTACGAAAAGCCGCTCGCTAATCGACTACGGTACTACTACCCAATTCGCTTACCTACATTTCGTTTAAAAGTATCGTATCGATACGTTCCCTCTAGCATCTCCTAAACGGCTACACTTAGCTAATAGTCGAAAGACCCAACTTACCCGAGCGGCGTATATTACTATTACTATTAGAAATTATACCGACACATCCTTATATTATATTACGGATATAGACTAGTACGATCTTGTCCTTAGGATAGCGTAGCTCGAAGAGCATAATCCGCACGTCTTATAGAAACATCGCACTCTAGACTTTAACTCCGACTAGTGCTGTCTAAACTATAATAAAGGCGGCGTCCCTTATATAGTCGCTCTCGATCGCAAAACAAGTCGTTATAAAGCCTAATCCGACCCTAATCTCGCGTCGATAGAGGACATTCGCCTAGTTAGTGCTAATGCCTTCTACCGACTAGCAAAGAAGGCTAACTATTAACTCCTTGTCCTTTAGCCCGAGGACTCTATACCCGAGGTATAGCTAGCCGGACTCGAGCTTCCGGAAGAGGCTACTATTGCCGCTATATCGCCCGAGGATTATAAAATCTTTATAAGGAAATTACGCGACTGTAATCTAAGAGATGCGCTGCGGCCTAGGTATTATTACCTTGCTAATACCTTCAAGAATAAGGATCAAACTACGTTGCCCAATTATTATCCCGCTAACGATTATGCTATTTACCTCAAACCTAGTACACAACTACCTTACTAGAAGGGTTATCCTATAAATGCCGAGCAACTAGCTGCTATAAAGAAATATATAGATAATTAGTTAGTAAAAGGTATAATCGAGAGATCAAGCTCTTAATATACTTCGCCGGTACTCCTAGTACGAAAGCCTAGAGGCGGCCTCCGAGTATACGTAGACTACCGAGTACTAAACGCTATTACGGTCAAAGATCGCTACCCGATTCCACTAATACGAGAAACGCTAGACAGGCTATACCGAGCTAAGTGGTTTACTAAGCTAGACATCGTAGCGGCCTTTAACAACCTACGGATTCGAAAAGGCGATAAATAGCTAACTGCATTTATTACTCGCTATAGGTTGTATTAGTATAAAGTTATACCATTTAGGTTATGCAATAGACCGAGCTCTTTCTAAAGGTATATCAACACTATCCTTCGCGAATTCCTAAACGACTTCGTTACGGTTTATTTAGATAACGTATTAATCTATACCGATAGAATAGAGGAAGAACATGCCTCTTAGGTCGAATAGGTTATTACTAAGCTTATAGAAGCGAACCTGCCTATCGACATTAACAAGAGCGAATTCTATATAAAGCGTGTTAAGTACCTAGGACTGTTCGTTATAACGGAGGGAATCGAGATAGACCCGTCTAAGGTAGAAGCTATATAGCACTAGCAAACCCCTCGCAACGTTAAAGACGTACAAGCTTTCCTTAGATTCGCTAGTTTCTATCGACGCTTTATTTACGCCTTCTCTCGGATTACGGCACTACTTACAGCTCTTACAAAAAAGGATCCTAAGACTAAGAAAGATGTTAGCTAGCAATAGAATGCCTTATATTAGGCCGTATTCGAGAACCTAAAGAAAGCCTTTATTACCGCTCCGGTCCTATCTTACTTTATCCTAGGAGAAGAAATATAGGTTGAAACTAACTCTTTAGACTAGGTTAGTGCGGGTGTCCTATCGCAGATACGAAATAGAATGCTACAACCCGTAGCCTACTTCTCGAAGAAGATACTACTAGTAGAGATTAATTACGACATCTACGACAAAGAACTACTAGCTATTATCAAGTGCTTTAAGGAATAGGAGCCGGAGCTAATAATGCAAGACGTCAAAGTAATCTCCGATTATAAGAACTTAGAATACTTTATATCTATAAAGAAGCTTAATCGGCGCTAAGCCCGTTAGGTAGAGTTCCTTTCGCAGTTTAACTTTAAGATTACATATAGGCCTAGCAAACAAGGAACTAAGCCTAACAGCCTAACGCGAAGGTCTCAAGACATTCTAAATAATATAAACGACCCGAGATTATAGTATTAGGAGCGCACTGTCCTAAAACGCGAGAACCTTAATATCGTTACTAACTTTGCGATATACTACGAGGACAGTAGGTACGAATCGGAAGTACCGACACTAGCACAAACAAATAATAAAGCTGCTAAGGACAATAGCGTAGGAGAAAAGGGGGGTAAAAACTAGTCTAACGATAACCTTCTAGTCGACGACGGCCTAACGGAGGGAGCGCCTAACGATAAGTTACCCGAAGCGATCGATATAGTAACTACAGTTAACTAAATGTTCGAACAAGCGTATAAGCAAGACGCTATAGTTTCCTTTATCGCTAACACCTAGAGGCATCTAGAAGAGGGCACGGTGTCTACCTAGATACGACGTAATAAGATCTCCCTAGCTAATTATAAGGTCGAGGACGGACGACTCTAAGTTAACTAACGCCTCTATATGCCCGCGTTTAAGAACCTTCGTATAAGAATTATCTAGCGGTTTTACGATAGCCCTATAGCAGGATACTAAGGCATTAATCGCATACTAGAACTAATCTATCGGCATAACCTGTTCTAGCTAAAGATAACGGTAGACATCGCGCGTTATCTACGCAACTATAGAGCGTGCCGAAGAGCCAACCCTTCGCGGCTATAGAAGCCTAGTACACTATCTACCTTACCTACGCCGCCTAAGCCTTAGTCTTATATTACTCTCGACTATATCGTAGACCTCCCTCCTAGCTATAACGAGCACTTAGATAAGAATAAGACCTATAGGAACATACTAACCGTTACCGACTATCTAACTAAGCAAGTGCGCCTATTGCTAACTAATAGGCTAGACGCGGAAGACGCGGCTTAGCAAGCTTATTACTTTATCTTTCCTACGTACGGAGTACTATCTATTATCTTTAGCGATAGAGGTACCTAATTCGTTAGCGCCTTCTTTAAGCGATTGTGCGCATATCTTAGCATCGCTTAGAATACTTCTTCCGCTTTCTATCTAGAAACTAATAGACAATCCGAGCGTACTAACTAAACCCTCGAGCAGTACCTGCGGGTCTTCTATACGTAACAATAAGACGACTGGGTTAAATAGCTACCGCTCGCGGAGTTCGCAATAAACAATTATATATCGGCTGCTACCGGATTAACACCCTTCTTTACTAATACAGGGCGGCATCCGAATATAGGTTTCTAGGACCTTCTAGGCCGGCCGCAAGTTACGAAGCAACAGCTAGCTAACATCGAATCCGCTAACGCTATAGCCTAGCGTATACGCGACGTACTCGAAGAGTGCCGTGCCTCTTACGCTCTAACCTAAGCTAAGAACACTAACGCAGCAAATGCTAACCGCGCAGTTGTACCCGACTACAAGCTAGGCGACCTAGTATAGCTAGACGCCCGTAACCTCCGTACGGATCGACTAAGCAAGAAACTAGACTATAAATAGCTAGGGCCCTTTCCTGTCGCGTAACCGATAGGACGGCGCTTATACAAGCTAACCCTTCTAGACTTAATGAAACTAATCTATCTAGTCTTCTATACTAGCATATTGCGCGCTGCCGCTAATAACCCGCTACTAGGGCAGGAACTAGTTAATGCTCCGCCGCCGGTCCTAATTACGCGCGACGGTAAAGAGCCTAAAGAGGAATAGGAGTTAGAGAAGATTTACAGCTCGCGGAAAGCCGAAGATAGTAAGATTTAGTATAAGGTACGATAGAAAGATAGATCGGAGACTAAATAGCGATAGGACGACTTCTTGCCTAGCGCTAAAGAACTAGTAGCCGAGTATTACTAACGATATCTATATAGGCTGAAGCTAGCGGCTGCTAAGGACTTGCTACTAGTTAAGAAGTATAGACTGTCGGTAATATAAAAGGGCTATACTTCTCTACCGTAAACCGCTATAGCGTTAATGCTAGCCTCCGACCCTAAGAAGACTCGCTACCGAGTAGTTGAGACAGAACCTAGCCCTTGCTGCTATAAGAACCTCCCCGCTAGACCTAACGGTGCTAGTAAGTTGCTATATAAACGGACGGTACGAGGTGCTCGTGTTACCTACTAGGAACATAATTACGGACATAGATATAGATATCGGTATAGACATTGAAGAAAGGCCTATTGTACGTTATTAAGACGTCGTAGGAGCTCCTTATTTAAGGAGGGGAATACTATTACGGAGTGACACCTAGGTTAGCTGTTATAGCCTAAGGCATCGAGTCTTAGCGAGGATTCTTCCTCGTACGCTTCCTTCTACCTCTAGATAGGACCGTACGACAACTCGTCTTCTATCTATCCCTAGACCGTCTCGTAACAAATACCTTGTACGTCTACCTATTATAGCAGGGAAGACGCGCTCGTATTATAATTAGTCGAAGGCCTTTAATTCTTATAGATATATATTACTTTATAGTTTATTATATATAGAGATAGCGCAGTTAGAGTTGCATATTGTATTGTTTAGAGGTAAGGTTTGATATAGTTATATAATTAGGTAATTAAGTGTTTAATTTAGCGCGGGCTAAGGAGCTTATTAGACTTGCTAAGTTAGCGGCAATAGAGGTCGTAGACTATAGACAGGCTACGAGGGCGCGGCCTTTAGAAGGGAAGCGTATATTAGGGCTAAAGAGGCTATACGTAATTGGCATATAACTAGGCTAAGTAAAGCTAGGGTCTTAGTGCCTTAGGCAGGGCTTGGCGCTTAGTAATAGGCTAACTTGCCTGCCTTCCTCCCTCTCCTCTTAGCTCCTTATCGAATACTACTCGTACCTACTACTACCCTATCTACCTGCTAATATACCCTTCTTACAAGTAACAAGCTAACCCTCGTAGTACTTACTATTCTTCAAGCCTATAGATAGCTAGGCTTCTAGCTTCTACGACCCTCTAGTTAATTACTCGCAGCTATTAGAAGGCTAGTAATAGCTAGAGACCTATAGTAACTATATAGGTGCAGAAGCATATAGATAAGCGCTTAACCGGCTACGCTTCGGTTAAGCTTAATTAAGTATATCTATAGCAAGAATTAGTCTATATATCAGTCTATCTATATGCCTTTATCTACAGTCTTTACAAGCTAGTATAGTGCTAATAAGCCCTTCTAATAACCGTAACCTTCCTCTTCTAGTTAGCGGTCTTTAGCCCTATATTATTAACTACTAACTTAACGATAACAACGTTATTAATAGCGTTAGCAACATTAGTAACGTTAGTCGTTACTAACAATCTAACACCCCTAATAGGAAGGTAAGGTAGGGAGAGAACTTAAAGGTTTTTTAGGTTTAGGGAAGCTAGATAGGTTTGCGGTAAGTTATATAGATTAATCTAAAACTTAGGAAGTCTGTTTAAGTTCTATCTAGCTAGGCTTTCTTTTACTATAGTTAGTAGTAATAAGAGATACTTTTCGGATTAGACTCGGACTTAGAGGGAGTATACTAGATCGTATATATAGGAGAGAGATAGGAAGGGAGAGAGAGAGGGAGAAAGAGAGGGAGAAAGAGAGAGTATACTTTCGGATTACTTATAAAAACTTCTATTAGTAAGGCTATAATACGGGTTAGGTAAGTAGGTAGATAGTATAACTATAGTCTAGAGTATATAGTATTCGATAAGGTCTATTAAGGAGAGAGAGGAAGGTTAGGAAGTTAGGCTAACGCTAAGCGCTAAGCCCTACCTAAGGCACTAAGATACTAGCTTTACTTAGCCGGTTATATACCTTTTTATATTCCCTCTAATAGAGGTATAGAGAAGTTTCTTAAAGATGTTCTTAAGTAGGAGATATTCCTAAGCAGATAGTATTCTTAAGTAGATAATTTTGTTAAGGAGATATTTAATTTGTAGGCGATAACCGGAAATTCTAGCTAGGATAATGTTCTCTAGAAATCGAGTCTACTCTATATATTTAGCATTCTACTAAGCGCGCAAGTCCTCTCTTTGAATAGCCTATACTCCCTCTAACCACTACCCAGCTCATGCCCGAAGAGTGCACTCCCGTGATTTCTAGATTAGGAGAGTCCTTGATCTTGTTCAAGACATTGCCTGCTCTGAGATGTTGGAACGTATCGGAAGGGATATTTCGCTCGCTATGGCTCTCCGTGAGGGTGTTCTGAAGTTCGCTGATCTTGGATCGGACGGGTGCCGCATGAAGGCCGTCACTCAAGTCAACATGTCGTGTTATCGTGGAGAGTCTTTGGACTGACGCAAGTTCGGAGAAATGCCGTCGAAGTATGGCTACGCTTTGAAAGCGTGCAGGGAGTGGGGATTGCAATTCTTCCCTGAAGGTGAAGCGCGCTGGATCGGTTATGTTGTTCCTTCGGCCTGATGTCAATGTGCTCTGTCTGCTGCTGTGCCATCCCTCATGATTCCACCTTTCGAAGCTAGTGATGTTCGATTCGAGGGGGTCAGGCTGCGTAAAGCTGGGCTTATGGATTTGCTTCAGGGTGATGGTGTGGACTTGCGGTAATGGTCGATGTCCTTCAGTCGGAGATGAGACGTTCCAAAGAGCGCGCTGTCGAGCATATACATGTCAAGCTGAAAGTTTCCAGAACATTACAGATCGTCATTGTTAGCAGCAGAGACTACCAATGCTGTTTAATGGAACGTGAATGTCGTGAAAGCCCATGAAGCAGCGGACCTCTGTTGAAGCTGAAGCTGAAGGCGAAGCCTATGATCCGGAAAAGCTCAAGCCTGACATTGCCCAGCAATACTCAAGCATGCCAGCGTTGCCAAACAGACGATCCTCCGCTAAGTCCTGCTCTTCGCTCTGTCTCCGCTGTTCCTCGAAGATGGACGATGACACATTGTTCCCTGCACGGAGCTTCATCTCCTCCGTCCCCTCTGCCTCCTCCACGAACGCCACCCTCTTCCCAGACTGCTGGTCCTGCAATAGCAGCTGACAATAGGACAGTAGGACAATAGGAGCAGCCTCCAAAATGCACCGAAAACCAGGGACAAAGGCTCCAAAAGGCATGTGATGCTCGGCGACTCCCGTGGGTCTGACAGGCAGCAACCCAAGATTCGAATGTGAAGCTCATTTGTATGGAGCTCCAGGCCAACTGAAGCTCACTGTCGAACAGCTCAACGGCACGTGCACAAACAGCGGTGGCATCGTTTCGCCGCACCGGTGCGCGCAGACACAAAAAGCCGCTGCTCTTCCTTTCGTGACTCTTTCTTTTTCTTTCCACACACATTCGACAACGCGCTCCCACACCACCACAGACTTCCACCAACACTTCATCAACACACATCCCATACCACAGCAACCCATCATCAACACCATACCAGCCGCCGCCATGGGCAAGTACAACTTCAAGCTCGCCAAGCAGGTGCTCACCGACGGCGAGAAAGACCGCATCCTCGCCATCTACCTCAACACGAACGACGGCGTGGTAAGCAGTCGCTCCGATCTCCCCATCAGTGCCACGCACTCCAGCTCACAGACCGACTGCTCTTCCACCCTCGCTGCCGCAGAGTTACTGACATCTTCCCCTCTACAGATCGACTGGGCTACCGCCACCAGCGACTTCGGCGCCGCCTCCGCCGAGTCCATGAAGGTGTCCCTCCGCAACACCATGAAGAAGCTCGACAAGAGCGCTGTCGGCGAAGCCCCAGAGAGCGAGGATCCGTAAGTCGCCTCCGCCATCTCGAGCCCTTTTCAGCATACTGACATCCTCCAGACCTGCCGAGACCGCCACCAAGGGCAAGAAGCGCAAGGCCGCTCCCGCGGAGGGAGAGGAGACCAAGGGCAAGAAGCGCGGCCGCAAGGCCAAGAAGGAGGTCGCTGCTGAGGAGAGCGCCGAGGTGAAGGAGGAGACCGAGTAGAGAGATCCCTCACATGCATGTACCATGACTCCAACCAGAGAGTAGCCTCACGGCTACTAGAGTCTTTCTCCAGATACCCTCCGAATTTTGACTGTTGCCGGAGCTGTTTCTTCCCTCTTCCCACGTGAACGTGTCGTAAGCTGTTAGTTGTCTCACCCTCGTAGGCTAATTTGCCTAGTTGCTTTAGTGTTAATGCCCCTAGCGATGCTTATAGTGTCGATTCTCGACCGCCCTCTGCTTCGACATTCTGCGGAGCTGTTTCTTTATTCTTACCACGTAAGCCTTTCGTTATCTCACCCTCGCAGGCTGGTTTTCCCAATTGCTTCAGTGTCAATGCTCAGTCGACGCTTACGGTGTCGTTTGTCAACTGCCCTCTGCTTCTGCCCTCTGCGGAGTTGGCTTTTCCTTCTTCCCACGTGAAGGTCTCGTAAGCTGTTCATGGTCTCGCTTTAGTAGGCTGATTTGCCTAGTACCTTCGTTGCAAATGCTCAGTCGACGCTCATAGAGTCGTTTCTCGAGGGCCCTCTGCTTCAACATTCCGCGGAGCTATTTCTTCCTTCTCCCCACGGAAATTTCTCCTAAGCCGTTCCATTTCTCACCTTTGCCGGCCAATCTGGGCATTCCTTCAGTGTCAATGCTTAGTCGACGCCCATAGAGTCGTTTCCCGGCTGACCTCTGCTTTAACCTTCTGCGGAGTTGGGTTTCCTTGTTCCTACGTAAACCTCTCGTAAACAGTTCGTTATCTTACCCTCATAGGCTGATTGCTCAGAGAACGAAGAGACCTCATGCGAGATCTCGAAGTCAACATGCTCCACCTAGCGCCCAACGAGATGCTCAACGTAGATCCAATTGCAATGAGGAATTCCAGACGACGACGACATCGCGCGGGATCCCAAAAAGGTCAAGAATTCCACGAAGAAGTTGCAATCCGAGAGCAACCAGGCACTGTAGGAAATCATCCAGCGCCAGTTCCTCGCCCGTCACGACCGGGAAGCCGTGCGAGTCGCCTTCGTCAAGCGGTGGTACTGGGTGAGACAACAGGTCGTTGACGACCAAGATTTGCCTAGTTCCTTGGTTGTAAATGCTCGTCCGAAGCCCACGGCGTCGTTTCTCGACATACCTAGGAATGAATCTTGTTCGGAGCGTGTCTCGCCCTCGTCGGCCAATCTGGCATTGCTTTAGCATCAAAAAAATCAGTCGACGCTCGTAGAGTCGTTCCTCGACTGCCCTCTGCTTCGACCTTTTCTGGAGCTGTTTCTCCTTCGTTCCACGTGACACTTTCTTAGACTCTTCGTTTTTCTCACCCTCGCTAGCCAATCTGGGCATTGCTTCAAATCTCAATACTTGAGACAATGGATTGCATGCCACCGACAGGCACCCGCCTGTCCGACTTCAAATTGGGAATGATGTACCGCAAGGTTGACGACACGAACATCGGCTTGAAGGACGTGGGAAAGTGGTACACCTGCTCCGTCGAAGCCCAGGGATACCCACGCTCTGAGCGCAAGCCAATCGGTCCGCCATACCCATACCACGAGCAGCATCCGGACGGCACGCACAAGACCACTCGACGCTTGTAGGCTCGCTTCTCGAGAGAGACCCACATATCGACCTCGCACAGAGCGTGTACTAGATCCGTTCTGTGTAAGCCTCCTGTTGTTTTACCCTTACAGGCCAATTTGTGAAGTTGCTTCGATGCCACGCGACTTTCGATGCTCGTGGCTTCTTTTCTCGACTGGTGTATACTTCGAACAGCTTCGGCATGTGTATCAGGTACTTTCATGTGAGACCTCTGTTGTTCTATCGTCATCGGCCAATCTGCAAAGCCGCTTGCGTGGTACTGCCCCTTTCTACGCTCATAGTCTCCGTGTTCGATTGATCTATGCATCAATATTGCTCTGAGAGTGTGGCAGGTGCTTCTCACGTAGGCGTTCTATCGTTTGACCCTTATGCTCCGATTGGTGAAGTTGCTTCAGTGTTGATGCTGGTCTTGATGCTCGTGGTTTCCTTTCTGGAGCGACTCATACGGCGATCTTGATCGGGGAGACATTAGGTACTCCTTATGCGCACTGTCTTCTTATGCCCTTTCAGGCCAATTTATGAAGATGCTTCCGTGTTCACGCCTAATTCGACGCTCACAGTTTTGTTCTTCGAGTGACCTCTGCATTGACTTGCCCAGAGAGTACCTGGACCAATCTGTGCAGTTGCTTCAGCTCCAATGGCCCTTTGGACGCTCACGGTTTCGTTCTTCGAGTGACCTCTGCATTGACTTGCCCGGAGAGTAACCAGGCTGCTTCAGTGCAGACCGCTTCCGTTTCAACAACCCCTTCCACTCTCGTAATTTCGTCTCTCGGCTTACCCCTACTAGAACAATGCTCCCGTAACGAATGCGTATTCGATGCTTCCAGACTCGGTTTACTGTTGAAAATTCGATTGGCATTCGCCGGAGCTCTTGCTTTTGGTTCGTTTCCAGTGTGCCCTGTACATTAGCCTTCGCCGGAACCTATTTCGAAGAGCCAGTTTTGAGAGCTTTATTCCGTAATAATGTTTGCTCGGCGCCATTAACCTCGGTTCCTGAGCGACCTATGGATCGGCCTTCGCTAGAGCCAGTTCAGGAGTAACTTATTCTATTGCACGGTGGTATCGTCTTCGAGAATTCGCTTCTGTGATGATGCTTCTCCGACGCTCCCACGGATGTCGCTCAGATGGTATAGAACTCCGCCTGTCAGGCAGCTGTTTAATGAGAAACCTGTCCTCTCTTGCTGTTTCAGCGGATTCGCGGGATCGCTGCTCAGTGGGAATCCCTGCTTGAGTCTCTTGCGACTTGGTTCATCATGGAGCTACTCGAAGTTGGTGCCATTCCGGTTGCATAGATACGGCGGGTTCTAAGATCAGCTTCTACGATTATGCCGACTCGAGGATGCTCCATTCGTTGCTTGACGATAAGTTCCAGAGCTTCTCGAACATGGACTTGGTCTAGTCTCATCGTTCGAGTCGACTTGGACAGATTGCTTCTGTGGTAGTGATGATCCGGCACTGCTCAATTCGCTGCTTGGGCCTCATACGAATTGGATGGTACATGTACTGATCTGCTGTAGCAGCAATGCAGCCTCGTCGTTTGTGGCTGGCCTGGATGAATTGCTTCTGTAATGCTAGTGATCCGACGCTCTTCGACTCGGTGCTCAATCTCCGCCGGAGTTGCAAGATTGTTTCAGTCCAGTCTCGTCGTTGTACCTGGCCGACGCTCGCTGCTTCATTTCCCGGAGATCCCGCGCATCCTCAGTTGTAGACCGCGTGTTGCGGCCTAGTTCCAGCGAGGGATTCCACAAACAGGCTGTTTCGATGCTCTTGAACAGGGTTCCGAAATAACCAAGAAGAAGACCCTCGCCAACGCTGTCCAAATGTAAGAACATCCATGCCGGCGACCACCAACAAACGTCAAGGACAAACTCCTGCTTCTTTCTGGCGAATTACAGTCCGACGCTGATGCACCATAATGGCCTAATCAGGACCGACATTCCCGTTGAAAATATTCCCTAAACGCCACGCCTGCGAGGAGGTTTGCAAAATCTTATCTTGAACTGATGCCGTGGCGGCGAGCGTCCTGCCAGGAACGATTCAAATCCATGAGGGTAGCCGCGTTGGTGCTTTAATGTCCACTTTATTAATGATCTCCCTCGGTGGTCCGCATGAGGAGAGTGTGCTCTTTGAACCCCATGCTTCTGCAACGAATAATCCTTGGACGCTCGAGAGGTTGCCTTAGGTCCGCCGCGTTCACAGGAGTCTGTGGAATCGGCATGGTGACTGCGAGTCAACAATTGGGACTGAATACAACATAAATCTGTATCGCAGGTCATTGAAATGGTGAACGAAGGTCCTATGCAGTAGCGTTCACGGAGCTGCTCCGTACGTTTTGATGATGCAGATTGTGTTTCCTCTCAAGGCCGCGGCGTATCCAAAACTCTGCTTCCACGATGAAGGCTGCATCGGTCGCAAGATTGTTCCAAGTTCTGGGTCGAGGCTTGTCGCTGCAGAGGCGTAGAGCAGTATAGAGCAGTATAGAGCAATCATGGGCCCGAAGTACGTATCTTCTGCAAGAGATGACATTAAAGACAATCGAATTGGCCCGCGGATGTCGTCCATCGCTGGATCGGGCCAGAGCAGATGTTCTTGCATCTTCATTCCGCCTCGAGCCTTTGCTTTTGTAACGAAATCCTTTCTGATGCCAGGAAGCTTCGTTTGGATACCTCTTGAACGAGACAAGGCTGTAAAGAGAGAAACGACGAAGCTGATCAGGCTGCAGATCATAAATACGACCAAGATTTGGCGTCTCCACGCGCTCACAAGTAAGGCAATGACGAGACGGGTCTGTAGAGCACTCGTCGCAGACACGCCAATATGCTCCTTGCCTTCGAGACCAGGTATTCGCTGCTCTTCCGATCGAATTTTGGCCTCATTGGAAAGCGGCTGAACCAAGACTGCCGCAATATATGAGAACGAGGATTCTCAGCGAATATGATGACCGTAAGACCAGAATGGGCTAAACCCGGGCCGTGGAAAGACTGCCGAGAAGAAGCCAGCGAGAGAAGTCGGAAAGCTTGAGGCGATTTCGGATCGAAGATACCCAACATGTAAGTTCCTCAGGAGGAATTAATCAGCAATCCGCTCTGCTCATCTAGATGACATAGTGAAATGTAATCGAGCAGGATACTGCTACTTTCGATTGACTGCCAACCCGGATATCCGTGTCACCGCTGTAGCGTGCTCGTACGGCTTCTTGAAAGTGGCTGTAGAGATGTCAATTGGCGCTTTACTCGAGAGATTTTTGGCTCGTAGGTGTCGCAGCCAGTGTAGAGATTGGGCATCTTGTATCGCAGGCCAGAAATGAGACCAAGAGAAATGGTTGCGGCGGAGAGAAGGAGCGACATGGACATAGTGGCTGGAATTTCAAGCCTTGCACAGACTCAATCTTGCAGTAGAGCTGGCAGACCAACTGCCTCTAAATCGTGGTCTTGTGAAGAAGTGGAAGAAATTGCCATCGCCTTACAGGTGCGCGACAGACAACACGAGCACTGCCTGCCATTACGGGCCTGTCGTCGCCAAAGGAGAAGCGTATGTATGCGAGACTTGGGCCAAAAAGACGATTCCAAAAAGCACTTGCCTTCGCATAATACTCATGTCCAAGAACTGGAGGTCTCGATCATGCTGTCGCTGCTCGCGAGGCGTCGTCTCGTGCGCAGAATACCAATCCCACTCGCGCAGCTGCCTTGCGAAAGAAATGCCCCAAAGCTGAACCTGATGTGCAACCAGGAAAGAAAAATGACAAAAAAAAGTAATCATCTCAAGCACTGAATGCGAGGAATTCAAGACATCTAGAGGAAGTGAGCGGTGATTCTCAGCGTGTAGAAGCTGAGAATCGAACGGTGTAGACCATCTAAGAAGAAGTTAGCATATGTTCTCAAAGTCACAACTCATACTCTCCCAACTCATCCCCGAGTATGATTGCGACGCGGCCAATGGGAGTAGGGCTAGTACTCCCATTGGCAGAAGGCCGTCAGATTCATGGCGCCTATCATAGCACACGCGGGAGGTCCCGTCTCCCGCAGCAATGGTGGACTTGCGCGTTCAAGCTGCATTTCCTCCACCGGAGCATTACACCACTCACGACCCATGACAGACAAATTTAGGTGGTGGAGCTTGTTCCGCAAAGGCAGAAGATCATCCTCATGTGCTCATTATGTCGCTGAAGAGTGGTTGGCCTGTCATGGAGGTGGTGGGCAGGAAACGCCGCGGAGGAGCGCCAAGACTCCGCAAGCTGAAGTTCGAGCCCCGGTCAGCGCCAGCAAAAGATGCGCCACCCATATCGCTACGATGTCATTTTAAAGCCTGCAATCGATTGGATTGAGCTTCAAACTCCTAGCGCCATTTTTGGCCGTTTGTAAACAGGCGTGGTTGAGGTGTGGATTGCGCGGTGCAAAAAGTTTCAGCTTGAAGCCCGGTGTTTGAAGCTCAAGAACGTGCCAAGCCAAGCTCATGAATTCAGCGTCTCGGAATGATGCGCAACCAAAACTGCTGCCATTATAATCTGTAGGCTGCGATCGATTTGATTGAGCTTCAAACTGACATCGCCAATTTTTTGCGAAGTGTAAACAGGCGTGGTTGTGGATCTTGATCGATAGGTGCAAAAAGATTCTGCTTGAAGCCTGATGTTCAAGCTCAAGAAAGTGCCAAGCCAAGCTCATGAATGCAGCGTCTCCAAATGATGTGCAACTAATACCACTGCAATGGCAATGTGCAAGCTGCGATCAATTGCATCTATCTCGAAAGAGTCTCCACGATTTTTTCGAGTCTAAGAATGGGCGTGGTGGAGAGTAATGGTGCGAATGGCGAAAAGATCATGGCTTCGAACCGAGGGCCGCTTTGAAGCTGAATGCCAAGGCCCAGCTCATCGATCTTTCCCGACCAAAAGTATCGACCACCACCACAGCAGAGGCAATGGGAATGCTGATCAATGTGTGCTGTTTCCGATGCCCTTTGCCATTTACGACCGGGGGCAGTAAGTCGTTCGGTCAACCTTTCCGCAAGCAGAAGGCTGCACTCCGAGTGCTGCTGAGCTGGCCAAGAGCCGTGCTTGTGGCAATATCTTGCTCGGCCAAGCAGTGCCTCTCGTAAGGGCAAAAAGAATGCCGTTTTGATGCAACGCAAGCGCTGGCAATTTGGCAGAGACAATGGCAGCCGATTGTTCCCGAAAGGCCAAAAAAAAGGGCTCGATCTCATAACCCCTCGGTGATCGAACTTGCGATCTTATGATGAGAGAGCACCGACTCGGAGCTAACTCATCTACCGAATGTTAGTCTGAACTGATAATGAGCGCTCTGAACTCAGCCACGCCGGACTGGCTCGCACGCTCGATCCAGTGGTGCCAATGGCTTATTGGTCACTGGATGTGGGGTTGCAATTTCATTGCGCTTAAGTAGGCACAGGCTTCGGCAAGCGGAGGTTCCCGACATCAGTGCGCTGGTAGTGGGGATTGCCAATCTGGAGGGACTGCCGCGTCTGGCAGAGCAGAGACCATCGTGCATGCAAGCATGTCGGCTGCGAGGATTGATAGGTGGAAGTTGGCAATGGTCCAGAGGAGATGAACAGATTCGGTCAGGGAAGAGGAGTGGAGCAGTAGTAGTCGAGAGAATGGCATGTTCGCGGCTTGTGACCGTCGACAGTGTTGGGAGCTGTTCCATGCTGATTTGCTTTGCCGTAGCTCATGAAGTCCAGATGTGCGAAGGTCTGGGAATGCTTGAACACTTTCATGGGAACCCCAATAGTTTTCCGAAGGTCTCGACGACACACCTAGGAATGGGAGTGGTGACATCCAAAGGAGGAGCCAGTATTTTGTAGCAGTGAGGACTGTCCGTGACAGTGGGACTGCTTCTGACATTGGGACTGTTTCTGAAAGCGATGCTGCTTGTGACAGCGAGACTGCTTGTGACAGCGGGACCGCTTGTGACAGCGAGACTGCTTCTAACAGTGAGACTACTTCCAACAGTGAAACTTCTTGTAGCATTGAAGGTCTCAAGGGTCGAATGCATCAAGTCCTTCTGAGGTGACGGGCATGTTCGGTTTCACCAAGTCTTCAAGAGCGCCATGGTTTCAATTAAAGCTCGTAACCAGAGCTTCCGAGGGATCCCGTTCCGAAACCCAGCATGGAGAAGTCATCATCACGTAGATTGGGAAAGACGGTGCCTGCTCAGGACCGGAAGAAGGGACTCCATGTGATCTCTTGCTTGCTTTTCCGCTCCCGCATGTCAAGAATCTTTTGCAAGTCATTCGCTGCTGGGACGAACCTGAATTTTTCCGATGGGAGGATTGACGAGAGGCCAGCACATCGTGCCGAGTATCAAGCAGTGTGTGGGGAGCAGAGGCAGCAGAGAGACAGCAGACGTTGTAATCCTGCAGACTCGCATCGGTGATTGTGTCGTGCCAAGTATCTTTCAGAGGCTGCTCCTCCGCTCACATGCCTGAGTCACAGACCAGGACGGGGTTTTGTGGCGAGGATTGCACGTTGTCGGCGCCAGTCGGGGTGTTGTCGATCTGGCAGTGTTATCTTGTCAAGCATTGTCGGCCTGATCGCTTGGGACTGTGGTCGTTCTGGTTAGATGCCCAAGCCGACTGTGTTGTGAGCAGCTCCGCCGTGTTGGGGTGGCGAGCGTGGTTGTAACTGATGGATGATGCTCCGTGGAGAGCCGTCCATTTGGAGGTTCTGTCATGGCGATCGGTGGCGAGTGTGAGCATAGCATCGAGGGCGATGGAGCATGCGTTGCGAGGGGCGCGTGGTTGTGGTGGTAGGCGCGGAAGGGGAAGATCGCGTCGGCGATGAGCCTGCCCCCGAAGGCTTGCACAGCAGCATAGCGCCTGCAGTGCCGACTCATGAGGAGGAGGAGGAAAAGCGTCTGTCGCTGCCCGTGATACATCACGAAGGAGTCGCGATGCCACCGTGGCATGGTACCTGTCTGTCCGCGGTCAAAATGTTCTCATGGCCGCCGAAGCGTGCCGACGCTCGCGGAGCCATCTGAGCGGCCATCTGACGGTCCCAACACCATGTGCAGCATACTGGGGAAGGAATGAATGCAATGAGTGCAATGGATGGCCACAAACACTCTTGAATGAGGTTAGCTACGGGAATAACACAGCAGAACAAGTGATGTTGCAACAAGCTCTGAACTCAGCGGGCGTTGCCGGCCTTTCCGAACCTCACTGCTCCCTCCGCTCCCTCGACCACTATGCTTCGGATCACATGTCTCGCTCATGCTTCAGGTCTTCGAAGACCGTGATGACTGACACGGTAAGGTCCAGCTCCCAGAATAGCGCTGTCCTGCGCTGTGATCATCGCTCTAGGCGTGGTCAAGCTGGTAGCATCCGATGCAACGCTCTTTCGACATGACCGAACCTCCACCAACACGATGCACCATCCGAACTCGAGCCGTATTACAGCACGTGTAAGACTAGCCCCTTCTGTGGGCTGTTCTGCCCTTGTTCAGCAGGATTAGCAAGTCGACGACAGGATAAGAGGCATTCTGGGTTGTTGTTCGGTTCTGGGGCGTCGCCGCCGCCGAGCCGCCGCCCGCGACATGGGACATGGGCGACCACAGCAGTTTCTGCCAGACAACAACGATATTTGGGCGATAAGGAGGGAATTGGCGGAGCAGACTGCCTCGCAAGCTGACTGGCGGCGTCGACTTCCCATTTGTCTCACAAGAGGAGGACAGAGATCGGAGATGCTGCGACCTTGGAACCCTTGCCATAGCACCTCGTGTTGACCTCGTGGGGTGGCAGCCGGGTTCTCCCAGCATGCCCAAAGAACTGGTGACCATCAGATGAGCGTCGTATAGAGCAGGCCATGTGCCGTGCTCACCTCACCGCCATTGACTCTGACTGAACAATATCTCCGTATGACCGCAGATCGTACCCGAGAGGCAGTGACAAGATGGACACTTCTGAGAAGCTCGCCAGCCAGACTGTGTACTCAGCGCACAGTCTCACCGGCAGAGATGTCGAAACGCACCAGATCAGACTGCAAGATGCCGACGAAGCTGCCAAATTCGTCGCTGGCTTCGATCGTGTTGTCACTGAAGAGGAGAGTCGTCGAGTAAAGAGAAAGATCGACTTACATTTGATGCCGCTGCTCATGGCTGTGTACTTCGTGCAGTTCCTGGACAAGACCACATTGGGCGCGTCTTCGATTCTTGGGCTGATCGAGGACAACAGCCTGTCGAAGAACCAATACAACTGGCTGGGCACAATATTTTACTTGGCATACCTGGTCTTCGAATGGCCGCAGAATCTTGGTCTCCAGCGATTTCCGCCCGCGAAGTGGATGGCCGGCAATATTTTGATCTGGGCTGTTGTGTTATGCACTACGGCAGCAGCCTCGAACTTTGCCGGACTTTTCATCTGTCGTCTGCTCATGGGTGCTTGCGAAGGTACCATTACTGCTGGGTTCATGATCTTGACCAGCATGTTCTATACACATGCTGAGACTATGCCACGATATTCATACTGGTCTTTGATGAATGCCGTGGCTTCGATCGTTTCTGGCTTGTTGTCATTCGGCGTATATCATGTTGACGAGAAGGTTATTGCTCCGTGGAAGCTGTTCTTCATTATCACTGGCGGTATTACTCTGTTCGTCGGCTTTTGCTTCTGGTACTTTGTTCCGGACAATCCAATGAAGGCAAGCTTCTTGACAAAGGAAGAGAAGCTCATCGCTATTGCTCGGCTCCGGAATCAAAGTACTGGTGTCGAGAACAAGACCTGGAAACGAGAACAGTTCATCGAAGCCTTGACTGACTGGAAGGTCTGGGCCTTCGCCATATATGGTGCCGTGAGCAATATCTCAAACTCGATGGGAAACATGACTGGCTTGATCATTGAATCGTTCGGCTTTACCACCGAGCAGACAACCTTGCTGAATTGTGTCAATGGTGTGATGGAGGGCGTGGCCATTCTTTCAGCCGTCTGGCTGTTCAAGAAGTATCCGAACTCCCGAGCATATCTCGGCGCTTGGTATGCCTTGCCCAACATCGTTTCAGGTATCCTCCTGGTTGCCTTGCCCTGGTCAGCTCAAGGTGCCCTGTTGTTCGCAATGTACATCAGCTTTTGGGGCGGTCCAGACTTCATCTTCGCAATGGCCTGGCTCATGGCCACTACTGCTGGGCACACAAAAAAGACGACTGCCAATGCCATGCTCTTCATCGGGTACTGTCTTGGCAATCTTCTCAGCCCCCAAATGTGGAGAGGGAAATATGCTCCGCGCTATTACCTTCCATGGGGTATCATCCTTGGTACGTATGTGGCCCGGCCAATCATGCTGCTCGTCATGCGGTACTACATGGTGAAAGAGAATCAGCGTCGTGATGCTCTGGGCCATGATAAGGTCGAAAAGTTCTTTGATGAGCATGGCCAAGAGGTCGATCCAACCTTCCTGGACATTACCGACAAGGAAAACATGGCATTCCGGTACCAATTATGAGCTTCTCTGGCGGCAACAGCTCCGTTGCAGCACGCCGTACAGCTATATCCAGTTGCGATATGCTTACCTTGGTCGCTGTCTCTTCGAGGAAGCTGTGATGGTAGCGTGAGCGTGCTGGAGGTTCACCAGCCTGCAGCATAGTGCGGCGCCGCTTCTTGCGCGCTGCTGCGGGCTTGGATATTGGAGGCATGGTTGTGCCTCTCGAACTCGAAACGAGGCAGTCGAGGTGCAGTCACGTATCTGCTCTTCACCTCCACCTCCATCTGAACTCGGATGCCCTGAGGCTGCGAACCGTGTGGGTCTTCTGTGAAGCAGCACAGGATGGTGGCGAGCGCGTGGGCGAGCGAAGTCGACATTTCGTCCATGTGTGTGAATGGTTCTTGGTGGTGTCTTTGCAGATGGCAATGCTTCTTGTACGCGGTTGTGTTGTTGGCAGCAGCGAGTTCGACTTCGCGGGCATCGTACGGGGAAGCCGCTGAAATCATGCTCAAATTCGCAGCCTTCAAGGAGAACAACTTCAGCAGCACGACACACCACCTACACACAAATCACAACGCTCTCTGAGAACTTTTCGTCTGAAGATCACCAATCGCGAGCAAAGGAGCACTGTTGAGAGAGCCATGTCGAAACCATTGGAAGGTGAGCACGAAGATGGCTTTGGCGCTGTTCACCGCCAGACAAGCCTTCGGTGCAGCAGCAAGGACTAAGCACATCTTTAGAACACCACACAAACACCGCGAAGATGACCAAAGCAGAGGTCTCCGGCGACAAAGAGGCCAGATTCATGCAGAAACTCTGGCAGGAGTGCTTCGCGAAGAAGCTGGTAGATGCTCCTGGGCCACCAAAGTCGAAGGAGGAGAAGCTGCGCGATGTCAAGAAGCGCCAGCAAGAGAAGAAGCAGAAGGCTCTCCGCAAGGAGAAGGAGGCGCTCGGTATGCTATAGAGACACAACGCGTCTACGGTCGCAGGTCACTGGGCTCGGTAGAAGAATCGATGGCAATGAGATGACAGTGGCTCTCGCGTCTGATCTCACATCCAACCATGAAAACACTTTGCTGCCGCTCACAATTGTCCTACTGTCTGTACTGTCCATGTCAGACCTGCTCAATGCTGCTTCCATTGCATGCAATGAGACTTAGCCGTACAGGCCTGCTTCCATGCACGGGAGGCTGCTCCTGTCTCATCGAAAGGACCAAGACCAGCAAGTTCTAGCAATGGGCTCGCTGTGATTCTGCTTCTATGTCCCACGAACGTCCATTGGCGCCATGTACGCATGCTATACTCTCGCCCTGGGACTCTGTCTGTGCATCGTGGCCCCGCTGGCTACAGGTCAACTGCAGCACTCTTTCGTCATGGAGACTCCAGCCAGCAATGAAACCTCGCTGTCATTGTCGTCTGCCGCCCTTGACAATAATCTCCATCCTCTGCACAATGCTAATGGAGCTATGACACCTTGCCATTGACCGTTATCTTCCAAGGGACCTCCTACGGCCATTCTGGATGCCTGTGACTGCCTTAACAATAGCGCTCATGATGCTTGCTGGCCAATACAATGCCGTTGCCGGAGCTTTGGCCAAGAGCGGTGTAGGTTCCTGCCAGACTTGTGTCCAAATTCCACCCTCACACCACCTACCTACCTACTATTGCGAACCTACCATTGGCCAGGCAGACAATCACCGGCCACAAAGTGAACTTGAGCGCGTGGTCAGTGCAATAGCTCTAGCAGACCCTGCATATCGCTGTCGCTGTCGCGAATGCGAGTATAGGTCGAGCCTCCTTTCTTGCAACCTCTTCCAAAAACATCCACCAACCCTCCACCACATTCCGGCATCCAAGCAGTTCCACACCTTCCATACCCATCCGACACTCATCCAAGCTTCCACAACACCATCACCATCATCACCGACATCATCAACAATGTCTGACGCAGGATCCAACCAAGAGTATCAGCCAGAGAAGGAGAAGCCAAAGCGCAAGTCCACCAAGGGTCGCAGCTTGGTTCGCTGGAACCGTATGTCTCCCTCCATGAACACTGTCACGAGCATCCACTGACCATGTCGCAGCCGACGAGGACCAGTTGGCGCTGCTCTGCGTCGAGTACATCGTCACCACCCAAGGCGTTCCGCTCGACTGGAATGAGGTCGCCAAAGTCCATTCCGACAACACCTCCGGCGAAGCAATCAAGCAGCACTTGTCCAAGCTGCGCAAGGCTCGCGAGGAGGCCGACCTTCTAGTTCCACCACCGATTGACCGCAAGTCCACTGCTGCTCGCAAGGCTCGCGGCCGCAAGCGCAAGGCTGAGACGATTCCCGAAGAGTACGATGGCGTTGACGATGCTCCTACTGCTGCCAAGCCAAAATCGACTTCCGTCAACAAGTCCGGCTCTCTCCTCTACAACAAGCCAAGCAAGCGTTCCATTAACTTCAAGGCCAAGAAGGCCGCTGCCGCTGCCGCCGCCAAGAAGGAGAAGGACGTCAAGAACGAGCCAAAATCTGAGTCCGACGCCACCGAGGAGGTCCCAGTCCCAGCCAAGAAGCCAAAAGGCAAGAAGAACCGCAGTGCCGGCCTTACCGATCTCCCTCCGGTCTCCTCCGCTCAGTCCTCCTTCGATAGCTCTGCTGTCTCCTCCGCTCCATCCTACTACTCCTTCGCTGCCTCCGATCAGACCACCGGCATCACTGTGCCACAGCAGAAGGTGGAGACATCCGAGCCCGAGCCCGCCATCATGGAGCAGCAGAACTTCGCCTACGCTCCTCTCGGCGATCCTTTCCTCGGCGCCGAGCTCCCAACCAGCATGCCCTACGACTATAGCATGGCTGGAGAGGCATTTCTGCCATCGTTCAGTGGACTTGCCACCACTCACACGAACGACCTCCGTCTCTTCACCGGCAGCTACGAGTCCGGCGAGTATTCCGGAGCTTACTTTGGCGGTGGAGTCCCAGAAGCACCGCGTCTTGACTGGTTGGGAGATTCTTTCCCTTCGGGTGAGCAGGGAGAGTTTGGTGAGACGGGAGGAGAGGACTACTCTCTCTTCTAGATTTGTAGTACAGAGAAGAAGCATTGAAAAGTCCTCTGGGAGGCATTCTGGCATGATTCTATAGGAGATAAGAAGTGGCCTTTTTGGGCTGGAATGTGAACTCTTGAAATGATTACGTATCCTGTTTCTTCTCCATTTCTCTGGGTAGTTACTGTGCTCGTGAGTTCCTTTTTCGGTGTGTGTGTGTGTCTGATATGCTTAGTGGAGATGGGTCTTATGTGACCTGTTGCGCGTTCACGTTTACCCATTTCTGTAGCTTCGCTTCGTTACTCGAGGTAATAGTACGCTCGTAAGTTCGTTTTTCGGTGCAGATGTGTCTAGTAAAGTAAGTGGAGATGGCTTTTGTATAACTCGTTATACGTTCACGTTTACCCATTTCTCTTTCCTCGCTTCGATACTCGAGGTAATAGTACGCACATAAGTTCGTTTTTCGGTGCAGATGTGTCTAGTAAAGTAAGTAGAGATAGCTTTCATATCACTCCTTGTGCGTTCACATTTACTTAGTCTTTAGCATTTCTGTATCCTCGCTTCGATACTCGAGGTAGTACTATACTCGTAAGTTCTTTTTTCGGGCTACCTGAAAATTTTAAAGATACGTAGAGATAGCCCTTAAGTAGACGATTGTTCGCTTATATAAAGCCGATTTTTAAGTATTCCTATATTCTCGCTCGGCCTAGGAATTACTACTACGCATTTAAGCTCTCTTTTAGGGCTGCCTATAATTTTAAAGGTACGTAGAGATAGCGGTAGAGTAGACGATCTTTTGCTAATATTAACCCGATTTTTAAAGATTTTTATATTCTCGCTCTAAGTAGGGATTAGTACTACGTATTCGAGCTCCCTTTTCGTATTGTCTAGAATTTTAAAGGTACTTAGAGAGGGTACTCGCGTGCACGATCGTCTATTTATACTAATAAATTGCTATACTCTTTCTCTGCTTGCAGGGGTGTTACTACGCACTTAAATTCTCTTTTCGATATAGCTACGTCGGAGAAGGTATATAGAGATAGTATAGGCGTAGACTCTTGTTCGTTTAACTCCCTGCGATATTTCAGCAATTTTAGGATTTAGCTCGGACAAAACAAGGCTTCTCAGCCCTCGATGTCGTTTTGCAAGGAACTTATGCCTAGCGAAGCAGATAGAGATAGTAGTCCGGTAGAATCTTGTTCGCTTACCTCCCTAGAATATTTCAGCATTTTCAGGACTCACCTCCGATAAAACAAGGCTTCTTAGCACTCCGGGCGTTTTGCAAAGAACTCGTGCCTAGCAAAGTAGGCAGAGACAGTCTTTGGGTGGACTCTGGTTTGTCCACTTCTATGAGGTTTTCGGCATTTCTTAGGGTCGATTCCGACAAGACGGAGGTTTCTCAGCCCCCCGTGTGTATTGCGAGCTCTTCATGTCTTAAAAAAAGGTAGAGATAGTCTTCGGGTGGACTCTGGTTTGTCCACTTCTATGAGGTTTCCCGCATTTATTGGGCCTCGACTCCGATAAGAAGGGGTTTCTCAGCTGTCTATATCTATTGCGAGCTCCTCATGGTTTGGAAAAAAAATTGCAGAGATGGCGGTTAGGTGGAATACTCGTAGTTGCTTACTTCGATTGAATTTCAGGATTCTTTACAGTTCAGCTCCCAAAAATCGAAGGTTGTAAGGCTTCCAGATCATTTCGCGAGGTACCTTACCTCGAATAATGAGTCGAGATGGCCTCTAGATAGGCCGAAACTTGTCCAATTTTCTGCGATTCCCAGAACGACTTCCATAAATTGCGCGTTCTCCGTGTTATTCTGCGAGTCACTTGTGCTTTCAATTTCATTTGCTGAGATGGGAGCGCTTACGTGGTACAGCACCGCCGTTATTGCCGTGTCCCAAAGTTCGAAAAGGTTGTCCTCTTGGCAGAGTTATATCGCCTTCGAAGCGTGGTGCTAGCGCGTCCGCAGCTGGGCGTCGTGAATCATCTGCGTGAACGTCTCTCGCGGCAAGAGAGTCTCCGTGCGAGGTGTTTGGTGGTGTGTTCTAGGCGGCTGAAGCAGCGGCTACTCTCGCCGTTGCTTCGGCGAAGTTGATTTCTCTGGCAAGTCCGGTATTGTCGTCAAGTCTGTGGCGGGTAGCTAGGATGAGGAATTTCGCGTAAGTTAGTGCTCGTCCACTTTGTCCCGATTTGTAATCGTTTTCGAGCTTCGACTCTGAGGCATTATGTATAGCCGAGCTCTTCAGCATCTATGCTTCCAACCATGTTTCGAGAAAGCCTTCGAGAAAACTCCTGTTCATCTGCCTTCTTGTGGTTTTAGCATTTCTATGCCTCGACTCCTAGACATAAGGTGTTTCAGAGCCCTCCAGTTCCGCCGGCGAGGCATTTGTACCGTGGACTATATCTCGAGAAGGCCATACAGTTGACCGAGACTTGTCCAAATTTGCTTGGATTTCAACGGGCTTTCGAGCTTCAGCTCCAGTAGGCAGGCGGGACTAAGCTCTTCGCGTTCTTTGAGAAGCATTCGCGTTTTCGATTACGTCTCGAAATAGCATCAAAGTAGACCATCGCTTGCTAACCTCCACCTGGTTGATTTTTGGAGGTTTGAGCTTCGACTCTGAGGAAGCGGGCTAGACTGAGCTCTTCGCGTTCTTTTGCAAGGTTTCTGAACTCTGGCCAAAGTAGTGCTCTGGTGGCATTCCACACGCCCACACTCTCTAAAATCTCCAAGCTTCGGCTACAGGTAGTTGGCTGGGATCGAGCTCTCCGCTTATTCTTGCAACCCACTTGTGCTTGCGATTGTAGTTCGAGATGGCCCATATGTGGAGTATTGTTCGCTGACATTCACGCGACCTTTTGTGATGTTCGAGCATCGACTCCATGGAGCCAAGCCGGACTGAGCTCTTCGCATTCTTTGTGAGGTACTGGTAATTTGGACCTTGTCTCGAGATGGTTCTTTGCAATACGAGCATATCGTCCTGGCTTCTGCGCTTCTTGAGCCTCGACTCTGGTCGTGCTTTGACCTCCTTTCGGAGAGACTTGCGTTCTCATAGCCTGTTCGCAGTGCTGCTAGCCTTCTGCGAAACCAGGTATTGTGCTCAAGGATGAGGAGGTGTTGATGGCTGAAGGTGTTGTCACTTGCCAAGCCTTGCCTCGTGTTCGTGTTCGTGTTCGTGTTCGGTTGCTAATGCTTTCCTTGGCCTTTCCGACTTGTACTGTATTGCAATCTTAGCCATTTGCTTGAACGACAAAGGACTTCGCGCCTTGCTGAAATATCGCCACGTCTGAGCCGCGCTTGGGGATACCATACAATATGAGGGTTAAACTTTTGGATGCAGCTGTTGAGTCCATTCCCATTGCCAAACGCGATCTGTGAGTCGCGTATTCATGACGACTTGCTCGCCCGCGATCGCGCGCTGGTCACCAGGGCAATAGAAAAAGCCGGAGAGCTGTAGCCAATCGACTTGATATCATTTGGGTCAAGGACGGCAATGGACGGCCGAGATGAGCTGAAGCATATTGGCGACATATGAAGGCGGATGAGCCAGGGAAAAGACGTTTCCATATCGCCAACAACGCATTTGCAACAAGTCAGAGTAGTATTCCTGCAGGCTCCCAAAAGTGAACCAGAAATGACGATACAAGCATGTCTTCTGGCACCAGGACGTAACTAATCACGTGCTGCAGTAACGGTAGCCTTGGAGCAGCCCTGTCACTCGCCTAGCTCTCCCTTTCACGCCAAAGGCCATAAGTAGGATCTTTGCCTCGGCATTTCCAGCGCTGCGATGCGACTGAAGCATATGCACAGAACCAGGATACTTGGGCGAAGACGTGTCCACTATGATTCACGCGAAAGCACAGAAGCCATTCAGCGCTCTGCAGACACGGCGGATCTATGACAAGGCGTATCATGACAGGTCCATGTCTATGCTTTACACCAGCAGAATGTATGAATATGTTAATCAAGAACGCGAGAGCTTCATTAGTCCCGGGTCGTCTTGGCGACACATGTCTTACAGCAGTGAGGCGCAGCCGAAACCGATTTGTATAGAAGCAGCTTCTAAATGGAACGAAGGCACAAGAAGGACTCGCGGAAGGCATTTTGATTCTTAGCATTGCATGCCCATTGCAATACCTTCGACGATGATACAAAATAGCATAACACAAGTATACAACAACAAGCATACCCAAAACCCATCCAACCGGCTCAATTACCCGTTTCCTATCGGTTCCCACTATC
>NW_006921536.1:5150946-5183167 GCF_000340215.1 Pseudocercospora fijiensis CIRAD86
AATGGTCCCAGGCTATACCCTACCCCATTGTTGTTTGATGTAGTCTTTTTCGGCTTCAGTGTAAGCTGGGCTTGAAGTGGTGGTGTTGTTGGAGGGCTGATTGTTGGTGGTTGGGTTTTGGGAAGGCATGGTTTGTTTGCTTGGTGGTGGTGGTGGTGGTGGTGGTAGTGGTGGTGGCGTTGATGCGGGATTGGTGGTTTGCGAGGAAGAGAGGTATGGTGGATGTGGGTTTGTTTGTTATATAGACCTGCGGGGAAGGAAGGAGGAGTGGGTTGTTTCAAGTTTGTCGAGCCGAGCCTTCGGTTTGAGTTATTGTGTGACTTCCCGATGCCGCTCGCGAGTTCCTGCATTCTTGTGCGTTTTCTTTCTAGGCAATGACTCGTCGATGGCCAAGAATACTCAAGCATCATTGAATGACAACTGCAGAGTATGGCAGATGATGGATGTCGTGTACTAGGCCATTGGCAATCCGCGCAATTGAGATGCAGTTTCATTATGATCATTCATGCTACGCAACGCTATGTATGCTGAATATTGACGCAGTAAAGATTCTAAACTAGCAGTAATCGACCAGACTGCCGGAGTAGTGTGTAGTGTCAGCCACCTGCTGGAAGTTGGCGACAGACACCTCGTAGTACAAACAAGTGCCTGTGGCGGAATTGAAGTCAAAAGTGATACAAGAAATATCACTTGCGCATCCGTTGCCACAGGCTTCCCCTGATGCGACCGCATTAAGTGTTACTGAAGGACCATAGCTTCCGCTCAGACGGGTGTTGCAGTAATTCTCAATCACGTAGCCAGAGTAGCCTGGATGTCATGAATGTCAGCTATAGATCATTGAGAGAAAGTCGGAACACCCACATCGCTTTTGATTTGCGCAGGTGGCTTGCGGTGCTGCCACTGTAGTCGTAGACGTAGATGTAGTGGTTGTAGTGACGGTAGTGGACCTAGGCTCTTGTCAGCGGAACGTCCCAACTGCTCAACGGCAAACGGAAAGGACTTACGCTGTGCTTGTCGCGGTAATACTCGAAGTCGATGTGGCAGTGACACTGCTCGTCGATGTTGGTGTAGTGGTGACAACTGAGATTGGAGTGCTCTCAACGCAAGTGCATATCGATGCGGCAATTGCTCTGTTATAGGCAGCCAAACTGTTCAATACCTGGCTTGGCGATGCCTGAGCGGCGGCGGCAGCAGCAACTAGAGCTGCAGATGTAGCTTGAACAGCGACTGTTGTAAGAGTGCTAGCTCGAGTTGTTGTAGGGATGGGCGAAGTCACAGCAGCTGGTTCCCGCTTTAGTTTCTTCTTGGATCCGGCGCCAGCTGTAACGGTGACCGTCTGCACAGTCGTAGAAGTGTCTGTGAATGTCGATGTCGTTGTTGATGTAGCGACGGTGGTGCTCAGTGTGGTTGTAGCGACTGTCGTCGTCAAAGTCTGCGCGGACGCTGTCGAGGTGGACGTAGAGGTCGGGATAGGATAGTTCTTCGAACAGTACGATTGGGCCACAGGATAAGGCGACACCCTTGCGGCGACAGTAGCAATAAGCTTATTAAGGCCTACGTATGAACTGCATTTCGGATTGATTGCTGCAGCTTGGTCAAGGAGAGCTGCTGCGGCGAAGAGAAGCTTGTAGCGAACCATGGCGAATGAATGTGTACAGGAACGAATGCGTAGCAAGAGAGAGGTGAACTCAGGGTATGCTTGTCGCCTTGGTGGCGCATCTAGCTGTATATGTAGACATTGTGTCCTGGTCCAGATCATTTCCACCTTCCAGTCGTAGAGGCGTAAAATCCGGTGTAGCTGGAACGTGAGTGAGTTGTGGCTGGCTGAATCGGCCGTTCCGGCTACCAATTCAAACGTCTGCACAGAGGCGACGGGAGGAATGTGGTTTAGCGTGGAGCATTACGGAATTTTGAGTTGAGCTGATCTTCCTTCAGCCAAGGTGCTAGGACCCGCTAGGAGATCTCCTTAGACATTTTCGGCTGGCGTCGATGTGCCACGTGCGGAGTAAACAATCCCAAAAGGTACCGTGCGTGGGTTGAGGGTCTCGACTCTCGATACTCCTTCAGACCACTCAAGAATATCGAAACAACTCCGCATGACTCAAGATGGAAAAGTCGATCTTGCGTTTGGCTTTGTTCTGTTTTGCGACCGAGAGTGGACCCGCGCTTTCGTTTGTGGATGCATTACGACAAACGATTCTCAATCAACCAGACCAGGATTCCAAGAACCATATTCGTACCCGGCAGCCAATACGGAATCTTCATTCTTCGTTGACTGTAGATGCCAGCTCCAGTCAAAAAGGTGTTCAAGCTCAGCGTAAGAAGCGATCCTCGGGTTTTCGGCCAAGCAAGCAAGAACCCAGTCGTGACCATCATCGCGCCAACGACATTTGATAGCCTCACGGGATCTTTGACGGGAATGACCGGATACAGTGCTTGTGCTGTACCTGGCCCTTTGTCGATGACTGCTCGCTTGTAGAGTGATGGGGTCAACTGCGAGGCAATTCGGGCTTGGCCGCCGAGGAAGTGCTCGAAAGAGAGCAGAACCGCTGGAATCTGGAGAGCGTATGCAGACATCTTGAGCTTGTGAAGATCTGTTCGATGGCGACTTTGATAACGATGGAGATCCCGATGAAGCAGAAGGAAGCTAACGTGACGTTTCAAGCTGCAATCAGAGCTCCATACCGCGATGCCATGCCAAGGTTCTGACTCAGCAACTCCTCCTTTCGCGATGCCTCAGCACAATGGCTATACAATGACCACATTGATCATTTCTGCATTCAGGTTCGTTGCATGCTCTGCTCGCTCGAAGATATATACACCGACGATCCGATAGCGGTCTGGGTCCGAATAGTGATTGCGTAAAACAGTTGCCAGTTCTAGCCCAGGTTTACCCTCGCCGTAGCTTTGGGAATCTATGACACAGAACCTCGGACCCACGATCAATTGCCTCGAGTAGTTGTCCTGGTGCTCTGCGGAGCAATAAAAGTTACAATTGAAGTGATCTGTTGTGATTTCGTATAGTGGTATACGAGCGTGGAGTGTGGTGTCGCACTCGACCATGTACTCGCATTGATCTGTCCAAGGGTCCTCCATGACAGCGAGATCATGAGTAAATCGGGAGCTGTAATACGTGTTGCGATTGTGTGACACGCATCCTGCAATCGCATCGCCCACTCTGAGTCTCCAGTCTGGAACCCAGGACGGAAGTGATAGTCGATGCTGTCTATGTTGCACAGCGGCGAGACGAAGAAGCTCCGCAAAACGTTTCGTAGATGCGCTGTGAACAGATGTTGCGAAGGCAGAATAAAAGTCCTCACACGAGAGTGAGTAGTCTGCATGAAAGTTATGAAGCTCTGGGAAGTTGCGGATATGCATCAAGGCGCAAATGCGATCTCGATCGTCTCCGCAGCCCATGCTTTCGAAATAGCGCATTGTTTCGAAGAAGGTCTTTGCATAGCCTCCCTGAATTGACAAAATTGATTGCATCAGACTGAACAGGGCGTCGAGGGGATGACCAAATATCGACCTGAATTGGCTGGACCTGCATCGCTCACTTAAAGCAGCAACGAAGGTATTCCATGGTAGCGCGAACGAGCCACATATTACTTCGACGCTTTGCGCCAGTATCAGTTCCTGTAGAATCCACCGCCGCTGAAAGAATCTTCTGCTATTGAAAGTCCGCAGTAGAGTTTTTTCGTCATGTTGGCGGTCGAAGGCGCTGGCGAGCGAAGCCTTGTCATCTCGCAATGACTTCTCAATGCTGCCGAGTGGCGGTGTATCGGCATCAAAGGCGGCAAGTGATGTCAGTGTGTATGAGCCGTCTCGTATAGTTGAATCTTCGCCCAGCCATGCAAGTACTCTAACCGCCTTCGAATAAATTTCGGCCATCATATGCGCCTGGTGGTTGCGCTCACGAGAGTCGTCCTGATCAATACATATGGCATCGACCCATAGAACTCTTTCTTTGTCCTCTCGCCTTACTCTTCGGAGCCCGTTGCTTAGGTTTCCGGTGATGGGAAGCGGATATCCGAAAAACCATATCACATCATCTGGCAGGGTCTGTCCTTCGAACGGTGGCTGCCACGTATACGATAAGGCCTCATACGGCGGAAGGCGTTTGAATGATCTTACTTCCAGCTCTCCGCGCAAATCGTCGTCCAATTCGGCTGCTGGTGCGAGCCGCAGAATCCGGATCTGTTGCTTCGATGTGAAAGGACATGATGAGTAAAGCGCACCGGCAGACATTCTCGTATCACGACAAGTCAAGCTGATTGTCCAACGAAGAAAGCTGCGAACTCGCGTGGCTCAGCCAGCTTTTTAGGTCAGGTGTGAGAATGCGACATAGCCTTGCATTTCACGCACCCCGCCACTCCCTGTGCGACGCAAATGGCGAATGGTATGGTCTGCCCAGAAAGGCGACTGGAACAAACAATGCTGTGGGAATACACGCTGCTACCTGGGTACTGAGAAACACAAGACAGCAGAACCTGTACACAGCGCCTCAAAGGAGACTCCCCAGCTGGCCGAGCTTCGGAATTGGTATATGCGCCTTCATTTTCATACTCATGCTTCTCCATTCCGCATCTATAGCAGATCTCTCTTGATAAACTGCTCCCTCAGAGTCTTTCCAAGGGCAGCAGGGCTCCTCTCTACAGTCACACCAGCACCCTCCAACGCAGTGATCTTGCTGTTTGCATCACCCTTACCGCCAGCAACAATCGCACCAGCGTGTCCCATTCTTCGTCCAGGCGGCGCAGAGATACCAGCGATGAAGCTGACCACTGGCTTGCCCTGACCGTCCTTTCCTCCTGTGTTGTGCTGCTTCAGGAAATCTGCAGCCTCCTCTTCCGCAGATCCACCGATCTCTCCAATCATGATGATACCGTCGGTGTCCTCGTCTGCGAGAAAGACGCGCAAGCAGTCGATGAAATTTGTGCCGGAGAAGGGGTCACCACCAATACCGATGACCAAAGATTGCCCAAGGCCGGCTTGTGTGGTCTGGTTGACGGCTTCGTAGGTGAGGGTACCAGATCGAGAGACAATACCGATGCGGCCGCGCTTGTGGATGAACCCGGGCATGATACCCATCTTGCATTGTCCCTATCAATCCTCGCATTAGCATGGCTTGCAAGCTCTTCCAACAGCAAAAGGAGTGCTTCCTGAGAAGTTGAAGGATACAGGTGGTCTCAGAGTGTATACGTGTAATCAAGCCCACAGAACGGGTCAGACTCTTCCTATCATGTTTTGTTGTATAAAATTGTCTCATCATGTGAAAAAGCAAATCCGGCAAGTTCCCAAAGAAGAAATATCGCAAACTTACAGGAGCAATGATACCCGGGCAATTTGGTCCCACCAGTCTCGTCTTATCTTGTGTCTTGAGCATATCCGTGATCCGCACCATGTCGTGTTGTGGGATACCCTCAGTAATGCAGACAACCAGCGGGATTTCGGCCTTGATAGCTTCCTCGATACTGCCAGCAGCAAGCGGAGGAGGCACGAAGATCAATGATGCATCGGCGCCCAGTTGTTTTACTGCCTCTTCCACATTCGCAACCACAGGTCTTTCGAGATGTGTACTGCCGGCCTTCTTCGGGTTCGTGCCGCCAACAATGTTCGTGCCATATTCTATGGCCTGGGTTGCGTGAAAAGTCCCCTGCTTGCCAGTAAAGCCCTGCACGCAGACCTTGGTGTCTTTTGTGATGCGCAGATTCAAGCCAGTTTTTGCATATCCCGTAGGCTGGCCTGGAGCATCTTTCGCAGCAATTGTAGCATAGCAAGCCGGGGTTGCGCTCCGGGTCAGTCCCTTCGGTGCGGTCTGGAGCGCACGGGCGATGGGTTGGCGGAGGGATTGCATCGTCACCCTCGTTCCGCTGCAGCTCTGCGCAGCTTGTGATGGGCGGCGGTGGTGGAGTGCGGAGTGGGAATCAACAAGAATGGTAGCAGGAAAGAGCTCTGTAGCTCTGCAAGTGTCTCGGGAAAGAGACCCCGGCCCGAATTGTTCCGACTTCACAACCTTGAAGCCGACGCCAGCCTCAATTTGATGATGGAATTGATGACTTGGTCCATAAAAGTTCTCCCGCGACAACGACCAAGGCACACCACGACACAGCAGCAGGTCTGCCTACCTGACCACCGACAGCATGGCGACCATGACGGAGGTCTATACCGAGTCAATCAAGAAGAAGAAATTGACTGTCGCCGAGAAGGCCAAACTCGCGCCCGAAAACGAACGATATATGCGAGCATGTGCGGACATCGCCAACGCACTCGTCGAAGATCACGAGAAGTCGCAGCAGCCTGGAGCGCAGCGGAAAGATATCAATTTGAATAGCCTGAGAGGACAAATTGCCAAGAAGCACTTTCTGTCAAGGCAGCCGCCGCTCACAGACATCATTGCTGCAGTGCCGGAGCAATACAAGAAGTACATTTTGCCAAAGTTGATCGCAAAGCCGATTCGGAGTGCAAGTGGTATAGCGGTTGTGGCTGTAATGTGCAAGCCGCATAGATGTCCGCATATTGCATATACTGGAAATATCTGCGTGTACTGTCCAGGTGGACCGGATTCGGACTTCGAGTACAGCACGCAGAGTTATACTGGATATGAGCCCACGTCGATGCGGGCAATAAGGGCCAGATATGATCCTTTCGAGCAAGCGAGAGGGCGTGTGGACCAGATCAGGAATCTCGGCCACAGCGTAGACAAGGTGGAGTATATCATCATGGGAGGCACGTTCATGTCTCTTTCACCAAAGTACCGCGAGGAGTTCATCTCGCAACTGCACAATGCGCTGTCTGGATATGCGACGTTGAATGTGGATGAAGCTGTCATGGCGGGCGAGCAGAGTACGACAAAATGCGTTGGCATCACCATCGAGACCAGACCTGACTACTGCCTGCCACCTCATCTTACAGACATGCTGCGATATGGCTGTACTCGTCTGGAAGTTGGTGTGCAAAGCTTATACGAAGATGTGGCTCGCGACACCAATCGAGGCCACACGGTGAAGGCAGTCTGCGAAACGTTCTGCCAGTCCAAGGATGCTGGCTTCAAGGTCGTCTCGCACATGATGCCCGATCTGCCCAATGTAGGTCTCGAACGCGATCTCTTTCAGTTTCAAGAATACTTCTCAAATCCTGCATTCCGCACGGATGGTCTCAAGATCTATCCTACTCTCGTCATTCGAGGAACTGGACTCTACGAACTGTGGCGCACAGGACGATACAAGAATTACACTCCAAATGTGCTAATCGATATCGTCGCACGGATACTCGCGCTCATTCCTCCATGGACAAGAATATACCGCGTACAGCGAGACATTCCGATGCCGCTTGTCACATCTGGTGTTGAGAATGGTAATCTTCGAGAACTGGCACTGGCGCGGATGAAGGATTTCGGAACCACTTGTCGGGATGTGCGAACGAGAGAGGTCGGTATCAACGAAGTCAAGCACAAGATACGACCGAATCAAGTCGAGCTCGTGCGACGTGATTATGTCGCAAATGGTGGGTGGGAGACATTCCTCGCATATGAGGACCCGAAGCAAGACATTCTCATTGCACTGCTGCGACTGCGAAAGTGTAGCGAGAAGTACACCTATCGAGAAGAGCTAGTCGGCCAGCCATCAAGTCTGGTCCGCGAGCTGCACGTCTATGGTTCAGCTGTACCTATCCATGAGCGAGTCAAGGGCAAGAGCCAGCATCAAGGCTATGGGACCCTGCTCATGCAGGAAGCCGAGCGCATCGCTCGAGATGAACACGGCAGTAAGAAGATCGCTATCATCTCTGGTGTTGGTGTCAGAGGCTACTACCGACGACTTGGTTACTGGCTCGACGGTCCCTACATGAGCAAGTGGCTTGAGGATGATGCCGAGAGCAGTGATGATGATTGAAGTGAATGACCGGACATAACCCCAACCCATCTCTCACCATTTGCAGAACGAATGGCTCCACAATACGATTAAAGCTTTCGGAGCCCGCGTGAAGGGAATAGAAAGCTATTCATCGAATGCAGTAGCACTTTATGCTTCAAAATCACGCTACACAGGTACTGCTGAGACCAAGTCGCCATCGCTTGCTGCTACAACGCTATCACAGCTTCATCGGTCTGCAAAGAACTCGAGCTGCCTCTTATTGGACACCGAGCAGAGTAGCGCAGAGCATCAAATCAAGCGGCTCGCAAGCGAATGCTGTTCCATGGGTGACAGCACTCGATTCCGAAGTCAGCATAGAAGTTCTCGCGAAGACTGCGACCGACTGGGTATTGAGACGGATTGCGGTTTGGGAGATCTTTGGAGAGCGCATTCAGGCTGAGAGAATCGTTTCGCGGACCAGTAGAACCCTATGCGCCTTCAGTAAGGTATGACTCTCAGCTACGGAGTTCGGTGAGGAAGAGGAGATCTTGGCACGCCAGCATGCCCTTCTTCTATCACTGAAGCGTCTCATTTTGTCACACATTCTTTGCGACCCGTGCAACTTCCACCTTTCACGATCATTCCTGCAGTCTCAACATGCTTTGCGATGAATATCAGCCATTCGACTCTGAGATTTCCATACATCAGACTGTGCAATGAGCTGCTACCGAAAATAGCCCTGTCCCGCCTTGACGAGATGGCATTCAAGCTCCCGCTGAAGCCGCCTGCTGGCTGTATGACTGCTAAGCCTCGATGCATGATAGCCGTCAAGGCATACGTGTACTCCTCGCCTCTCGTCGATACCTCTCTCTGATGTGCTCTAGCATCAAGCCTTCGCATGCAACCTACCACCCTCGATGCTGATGGGGTGGAAATGGAACGATTCGAGAGAGGGGGAAGCGTCAGTTCCGATCAAGAAAGGTCCTGCTCGAAACAGACTGAAAGGTACATCTACAGCCCGGATCCTCTTGTAGAGAGACTACAGGAAAACTTTCTCGATTGCGCAAACAGGAGTGTTGATATTTATGTGGGAGTGAACATCCCAGGTACAGCTCTGGACGCGCAAGAGCAAGATGGTAACCTACGGCTTGTAATATCCGAGCATATTTTTCGTTACGATTTCATCATGACCTATTCCCTCCTGCTCAGAAGGAATCCATACTTCCAAGACCAGCTGGCATATCCACTCATAGAACAACAATCCATCCATCCATCCATCCATTCCTCTCCCTTCTCCTACAGCACCACCACCTCCTCCTCTTTCTCCTCCTCTTTCTCCTCCCCCTCCTTCAACTGACTCTCCCACGTGCCCACCAGTCTCAATCCCTTCGTATACTTCCCCAACTCCTCCAACGCCTTCCCCACATCCCCTTCCCGATCCGCACCTCCTTCAAATTCAAACTCCACAAAAAACACATACCTCCACATTTCCTCCTCCCCATTCTTCCCTCCCCCAACAGGCCTCGAATTACAACTCGTCAAATTCAACCCAAAGCCCTTAAACACCGCCAAAGCGTCCGCGAAACTCCCATACCGCTTGTGATCGACTGTGAATAACACCAGAGATTTATAACATGAAGGAGGAGCAGCAGCGCCAGCAGAAGACAAATGTCCCGCTTGCTGCTGCTGCAGTTGCTGCCGCTGCCGCTCGAGGGCATGTTTATTCCTCAACACGAAAAACCTCGTAGAATTGCCCTCAACATCCTCAATCCCCTTCGCCAGAAAAGCCAAAGCGTTGAATTTCGCCGCGATGGCGCTGGAGATGGCCGCGGAAGTACGACTCACGTCTTGCGCGACGATTTCCGCGGCTTTGGAGGTTGACGAGACGTCTTGACGTTCGATGCCTTTGAGGTAAGTGTTGAGGAAATTCTTACATTGTCCCCAAGCCTGGGGATGAGAATATAATTTTTGGACATGTGAGAGATCGTGGGTGGGTTTGGTTCGAGATTTTCCTGGGGAGGGGAAGGAAGGGGTGGGGGTGACGGTTCCGGAGGTGGAAGGGGTGGAGGTTATGCTGCGGCGCCAGGGTTGTTTCCATTTTTCTTCGGGGGAGGAGGAGGAGAGGGGGTTTCCGCTGTCGGTTTGATTGGGGTCTTGAGATGGGGGAATGTGGCCGAGGAGACAGTGTTTTACGGAGACGTAGACTTCGCCTGTGATGTGGATGTCGGGATGTTTACCGTCGCGGTCGGCGAAGAGGTCGAGGGTGAAAATTACGGAGCCATTGGAGGAGTTCTCGAATGGGACCACGCCTGCTGATGCCGAGCCGTTTTGGACTGAGGTGAAGACGTCTTCGATGCTTGTCTGGGGTTGGAGAGAATACTGTTCTTCTGGAAATGCCGAAAGTGCTGCCTGGCCAAGAATCAGAATGCAGTCCAGTGTTTGTGATCGATACTCTTACTGAATGCGTGTATGAGGCTTTTGGGCCCAGGAAAGCGATGACTGGTTTTTCGGCCATTGCGGTGGATTGCCAGAGCTGGGGCTTGTCTTCAATCTGGTCTCCAAAAATTTCCAAGTCAAAGCCTTCGCAGTGGCCAGGTGCTGTCGCTGCAGCAAAGGTGTGATTTGGTTCAGCGATTATTTAGCATCCATTGTGAGCTATAGATTCGAGCCAAAGGTTTCGACGTTGCTGGATGACTTTCGCGTGCACATGCACGAACGTTGCAGATGACTCAGTAGGCCATGCTGTCTGACCTTCTCGTGCTCAAGCAGGGACAAATGCTGAGTGATTTGGAAAGCAGTATATTGTACGCAGTCGAACGGGTGAAGTCGGCTGCTGCCGTTTTGAGATGCATGGAAATTTTAGGTCGCAGGTCCCGTGCCAAGACTGCGAAATGGAAGTTGGGCGCGAGGCATTCATTGAAAGAGTGTATTGAGTTCGACGAGCTATATTCCGCAGTCTGATGCATCCCTTATCCTCCTCCACTATGTCGACCAAAGCATTTCTCTTAACGAGTGTCTCTTGCTCAATTGAAATCACTGAAGCAGCGCAACCAATCATACATGTAGTTCCAGAATCATGTTGTTGTGACGTATATTCCATCATCACACTTTATGCCTTTGCTTACTTGGCATCAGCATGCTGTGCGTCCTTGCAAAAGGCCGTCATGGCCTGTGTCGGATGGCCGCACACGAGCATGTCGATGTTCGTCGTCGACGCGGCATGTCAAATTGTGATGCCCGCTCTCAGTGGCGAAGAGACCTGTTTTGCGATTAGCGTCAGAACATTTTAGAAATAGTTCACAACTCACATTTGGTCGGTGGCTAGTGTTCTTCGCTGCTGAAGCACTCTGCTTGGCGATGACCTTTTGAGCAAACGAAGCGGGCTTCTTGCTCACAATCTTCGGCTCCTTCGCCTTTTCTTCCGCTTCTGCTCCGTTGGCTGCTGGAGCAGTAGCAGGTGCAGCCTGCGCTAAGGGCTGCATGGGAGGCACCGTGTTGGTCTTCAACGGCGTCATTTCATCACCGCGTAGCGCCTCGCCATGTGCGAGAGTTTCCAAGGGTCAATCGTCGTAGAACTCATCTTCGTCATCATCTGCGTTGAGTTGCTCAAAGTTGAGCTTGTAGCGGAGAATGGCGCCAATACCACCGAATCCGCGTACGAACTGGTTGCCTTCTGAGGAGCGGTCAGAGACGAATTCCAAAGTAGCACCAAAGTCGCGGTACTTTTCGGCAAGCCATTCCAAGAATGCCTGCGAATCGACCACGTCCATTTCCTGGCCAGTATCCTTGTCCATGAAAATGGAGCGATCTTTCTCCTGCTCCTTGGTAGTGTGAAGGATAACTTCGCCGCCTTCGCTGTTCTTGAGAATCCAACGAGTCATTTCCAAGTTCTCGTAGACGATCAAAGTCTCGCAAGCTCCGGCCTCGAGTGCCTTCAAAGTATCTTCAATACCGTAGCAGACCTTTCCGCTGTCCTGGCTGATCTCATCGAAGTACTTGTTGATCAGCTTCTTCTCCTGAATGAACTTGACGTTGGACAGAGTCTCGGAAGAAAGCTCAATGGCCTGGTTGAAGCCGTTCTCACCACCGTAGGATACATCAACAACCTTGATGACCTTGGCTTGAAGACGCTGGTCGAACAAATCAGACTGATTCAGATCGTTCTTGAAGTCAGCCGATCCAGCAAGGATGAGACCTGCCACGTTGACCTTATCGGCAGTGATGAAGTTCTGCACGGCCAACTCGGCAACCTTTCGGACGTAGTTGTGACGCTTCTCTTCTCGCAGACGTGCGAAACGCAAGGCAGATTGACCACCACGACCGTGCTTCTTGGGCAGATCTACGCTGAACTTTTGAATGACATCTCTGGTGTTTCCGGAGAGTGTACCGAAGAGGGCTCCGTTACCGTCCATGATGATAAATCCGAACTTCTGGTCGGACTCCAAGAGCTCACTAAGCGCCTCGGTGTGGAACTTGTTGTCACAGAGATATAAGGAGGTGTTGATCGGCTTGAATGGTTCGAAGTCGATATTTATCTTTCGCTCTTTTCCTTCGCTGGTGATGATTTCACCACAGTAGACCACCAGGCCGTTCGGAGGGACTTTCGAGTACAGCTTGAGACGCTGCTGTGTGGAGGTAATGGCGGAAAGGACGGAAAGACGGTTGACTCGGGATTTGATGTTGGAGGCAGTTCCGAACTCTTCAGCCAACATCTTCGCGGCTCGCGAAACCTGATCTTTCGGTGGAATGATCAAGCTGATCATGCTGGTGCCGTTTCCTCGCGCCTGCTCCAATCTTTTGATGAGCTTCTTCACCTTCCATATCTCGATGTTCTTCTCCGCATCGTTCGCTTCGTTTTGGGAGGACATGATGGCGGCGGAGCGATTCGCTCACTGTTGGTATTGTGTCAGTCAGAATGGGGAGAAGCAGAAGTGCGGTCGGCGTGAAGGATGGGGTGGGACAAAGGCAGTCGGCAGTGCGCTGCGAGCAAGCGAGGCGAAAGCTGCAGGACACCTGACGTGTGCGAAGCTCAACAAATGACTGTGCGAGGCTAGCAGTGGGAGTCACGAGTGGCCAGTGTGGTGTTGTGCTGATGCTAACTCACCTCGTCTGCCGATGGAGTAGCAAAATGGGCTGCGCCTGCGCCTGACCGACTTTCGACTGCGGAGAGTGGCAGGTGGTGACAGGTGTGTCGTTCGGTTGGTGCGGCCCACGAAAAATCCAGTGACGCTTTCGACACGCCGCCCGCCCCCCGCCCGCCTAACCTGCCCTGCCCTGCCCTGCCCTGCCCTGCCCTGCCACCAAACACCTCCCGCACCGAGCAAGGCTGTTCGGCGCCGACGTCGTCTCCACTACGAGACAGAGTCCATTTGCACTGTGAAGTCCGCAGACTCTCACAAGCCTTCATGTGCCACACGGACCCATTCACTTGCAACGCCATATCGTGGCTGTTGCGCAAGACGGCAGGCTTCAAAACTTTATTTCTCTCCCAGACATTCAATGATTCAATTTCGCCGACCATCCCCGTCATCACCTGCTCCTCACGCGCACGCGCACGCGCACGCTCTGCTTTCCGCACGCTATGCTCCGTATGATAATCGTCCAGGCGCTGCTCTATCTACCAGGTAGCGACTAGCTCCAACAGATAAGGTACCTCTCTCCGACCACACCTCTGCTATTCATTTTGCTATTAATTTGCACGCCTCCATCCTGGATCCACTTCTCCATTACCTTATTCCATATGTGGTGCAACCTATCTCGCCTGTAGCAAATCTCTTCATCTTGCACTGAACAGCCATAAACCTGGCTGTAAGCTTCGACCGGAGCGGAGAGAGCTTCAACAGCTCCCACAACCTTGCTCACCGACACCGACACAGCAGATCGAAGAGTTGGGAGAAGTGAGCAAGGAAAGCAACAATGCCCTCGCAAAGAGGCCAATTGCCATCCAACTGGACGGCATATGAGCGTGGCAGAGGAGATTCGCCAGATTCCACGAACCGCATAGCTTTCGATGCGAGGACTGAAGAGCATCATGAATCGTCCGATGCCGAACACCTCCACGCGCCATCGGCCTATGAGACTGGCACACATCAAGTGCGCCGGAGAAGATCTAGTATGGGAATGGCGATCGACGCCATCAGAGACGCGGGTGGTGTAAACAGCTTGGGAAACTTCGCTGCTTCATGGCAAAGAGCCGTTGGCTTTCACGAGGTCACGCCTGTACGACCAAGCTTCAGATACGCGGAGGACGACACGATTGAAGGAGGTGATGACGCGCTAGACCCGACACCGAAACAGCACAGATCACTGCTGAGACAACAACTGGAAGCACAGGACAGAGTGGACCAGGCCATTGATGATGAGCACGAAGAGATGATACCTCCTCGATTGTCGCGTGTTACAACCCGCGAACGACAATCCCACACCACGGCAGCCAGCGAAGATCAGCCTTTGCTGCAGAAAATCACCTCCCGAACACCTGCTGATGATAGCATATTCTTGATCGAGCCCTCATTAGCGAGTCCATTTGGTGGAAGCTATGGCAGTACCTGGGGATCGTTGTCGTCCAGAGTCAATGAATCGAGTATGCGACATGCAGGGCGTCTGTTTCGACAACAGCAGATCCGTGGTGGGCAAGCCATATCAGACAAGGAACGTGAACCGCTGATGGTGAAGCGCGTGGAGGAAGATGATGGCACCATCGTCAACGTGGTCGTCGGTCAGTCCACCTTGCCACAGACCATCTTCAATTCCGTCAATGTTCTGATTGGAGTCGGTCTCCTCGCCTTACCTCTGGCGATGAAATACGCAGGTTGGATTCCAGGCCTGATCTTCTTTTTCTTTGCCGGAATCTCAACCTGCTACACAGCCAAGCTCCTCGCCAAATGTGCCGATGTCGACAACAGCCTCATCACGTTCGCCGATCTCGCATACGTCTCCTTCGGGCCATGGGCACGAGTGGGAACCTCCATCATCTTCGTCCTCGAACTGGTCGCAGCATGCGTAGCGCTCATTGTCCTCTTCTCCGACTCCCTCGACGCCTTAACCGAACAATCTCTAGGCATAACGGAATGGAAGATAATCTGCGGCATAATCCTCATTCCCCTCTCCTTCGTCCCCCTCCGCTACCTATCCTTCACCTCCATCCTCGGAATTCTCTGCTGCTTCGGCATCGTCCTCGCAGTCCTCATCGACGGCCTAATAAAACCCCACGCGCCCGGCTCTCTCCGCGAACCAGCAAAAACCTACCTCTTCCCCGAAAACTGGATGACACTCCCCATCTCTTTCGGAATCCTCATGTCTCCCTGGGGCGGCCACAGCGTATTCCCCAACATCTACCGCGACATGCGACACCCATACAAATACCGTCGTGGCGTCAACATCACCTACATCTTCACCTTCACCCTCGATCTCCTCATGGCAGTCATCGGCCTCCTCATGTTCGGCGACGGAGTAAAAGACGAAGTCACCCGAAACATCCTGATGGAAAACGGCTACCCAGCTTTCCTCTCCGTCTTTATTGTCATCTGCATCGCAATCATCCCCCTCACCAAAGTCCCCCTCAACGCGCGCCCCATAATCTCCACCCTCGACCTCTTCCTCGGCCTCGACGCACGAGCAATGGGATCTGGCGGCGAACCAACCCACGGCTGTTCGGGTCTCACACGCGGAATCGCAAAAATTTCAGTCCGAGTTTTCTGCATTATCGCTTTCGTCCTGCTGGCGATTTTAGTCCCGGAATTCGATACGATTATGAGTTTGCTGGGCGCGGTGGCTTGTTTTACAATTTGTTTGATTTTGCCTTGTGCGTTTCATTTGAAGCTTTTTGGGAAGGAGTTGTCGTATAGGCAGAAAGTGGTGGATTGGGGGCTTATTGGGGTGAGTTCGGGGCTGGCCTTGGTTAGTACGGGGTTTAATTTTGTGCCGAAGGAGAAGTTGGGGATATGAGAAATTAAATCTTCGGTGGGTGGTGGTTGGATTGTTTGGTGAGCTTGGTGGGAGGGAGGTGGATTGTAGACGATGTTGAGACTTTGTTGATTGCTATACAGCCTGGTGTTCTGTTCGTTGCTGGTGGAGTGGGCCTTCAATGGCGAAGTGCTGTTCATCCTCACCCAAAGTGCTGTGCATATATGCATTCATTCATCCACCCCTCACAACCTTCATTGATCTTCCTACTACCCATTTCAGCTCCTCATAACCTTCATTCCTCTTCGTCCTTCCCATTTCCCACCTCCTCAAACCACATCCCTACACCACCTATCCCCTCCCCTCTTCAGTCCTAACCCTCCCCCTAACCGCAACCCCACCTTGCTCATCCTCCGCCCAAACCTCCCACTTCTTCTCCCCAATTTCCTTCCCACAAAACCTAACTTCCTCCCCACAATACAACGCCGCAAGATTCCTATACTCAATACTCTGCATTACTTGATTGCCCCCCTCTTTCGCCAAATGTCGGGATAACAACGTTATCAGAAACGTCAAAGATAAAGGCCCCTGAACCAGAAGTTTTGGGTGTCCTTCGATGTTTTTTGTATACGAAGGGTCGAGATGGATGGCGTGGGAGTTGAAGGTTAGAGCGCTGAAGCGGAAGAGGAGGGAGGGGGTTGGGATGAGGGTGTGTGTGAAATCTGGGGAGGAGGAGTATTCAGATTTCAAAACCTTCCCTCCCTCTCCTTCTTTTGTCCTCGTATTCGTCTTCTTGTTTCGCATAAAAACAATCACCCTCCTCTCCAAAATCTTGCACGGTCCAAATTCCTCCTCCCCATCCCTCCACAACCTCTGTCGGACCCTATGTTCCAAAGCCTTTTTCTTCCGCTCATCCACATCCGCATCCCCCAACCCGAGAATTTCCTCAGGACTAGCCCTCGCGATCCTCCTCTCGATTTCCACAAAAACCTTCTGCTTCCCCTCTTCTTCTTCTTTCCCTTTCATCTTAACATCTCTCACAAACTCCCCACAAACTCCCACCCCACCATCCAATCTCAACGGTTTCGCATTATCGTATAAAACTTTCCCACCAGCCCACATCCTCTTGACAAAAGGTTCTCCAGGGAAATGATCAGGATTCGTGCCATCGGGTAACATTTCTGAAGAACGTTTCGTGGGTTCGAAGTATAAGAGGTGATGAGCGGGTGGGAGGTCCCAAGGTTTTTGGGGATGAGGTAGGGTTAGAGGTGGAGGATTCGAGTCGTGTGGGAGGAAGTCGGCGAGGGTGGTTTGGAGGCGGTAGGAGGGGTCGGGAGTGAGGGTTGAGAAGATGGGGGAGATGAGACGGGTTTTGAGGTGGGAGAAGTCTGGAGTGGAGGAGGAGGTATGGCGGCGGTGGGATTGGGGTTGTTTGAGGGGTTGGTGGAGTAGGAGGGAAGGTCGGAGAGGGCGTCGTATTGCGGTTGCCATCATTGAGGAGGGAGGAGGAAGAGGAAGAGTGAGAGATGGTATGGCTATTCTGCGCTCACGTTTTGGAGCTTTCTTGAACACGAGAGAGCTCCACCTCGGAAGCTCATGCTGAGTCATGCATGCACCCCAGAAAGCGACATCCCGTGCGGCTCGGGATGGTCCTAGAGAAGTTTAGCACTAGCCTCATTCTGCTGCTGAAAATTGAAATACTGCGAGAAATGTACATGTAGCCACAAGAATGCTCGGCCGTCACTATGTACTGTAACCACAAATTCTACAAAACACTGAAGACACATAATCGATCATCAATCACACCGTACGTACAGTCAACAAACAGAAAGAAAAAAGAAAGCCATTCCATCCCCAAACGCAATCATTACCCTCCTCCTCCTTCGCTTCGGCCGTCATATGAACCTCAACCTCTTAGCAAGCGTAACACAACAAATAGCAAGCGTAAGCACAACCCCGATAATCCCAAACCACCATCCATATCCAGGCACACCCTGACCAGGAACATGAACATTCATGCCAAAAAGACCAGCGATCAAATTCATAGGAACCAGAATCGTAGCCAGAACCGTAATCTTGCCCAACAACTCGTTGGCACGCGAACCTTGCTCGGTATGTTGAAGCGTGATTTGTGTCAAGTGGTTGGTATGGCTCCGACTGAGCATTTTTTCAAAGTGACCGAGATTGGACATCATGGTGACGATGTGATCTTGGACGTCAGAAAGGTAGAGAGCGACGTCGCCGCGGGGAGCGACTGCGTAGGCTTCATTGCATTTTTTGGCAAAGCTCTTGATGACATCCGCTTTGCCGCCGAGGAGTCGGGTCAGGGCCATGATGCGCTTGCGACAGTCGCCGATGCCTTGAAGCATTGCGCGGGAGTCTTCGAAGCGGGCGGTGAAAACGGAGTCTTCAATCGTGTCGGTTTCTGTCTCAAGCTCGCGCAGTACAGGAGCGAAGGAGTCAACGATCTCGTCAATCAAGGCGTAGCAGACCCAGTCGGATGAGAGGTTGACGTAGTCACGAAGTCGACCGATACGCTTGCGGACATTTGTGGCGTGAGTGTTTGGGCAGAAAGAGAAAGTAAGCAGTCCCTCTCTGAAGACGACAGCATAGACGTTGATTGGCTCGAGGTAGTCATCGCTGGTCTTGTCCAATGCGTAGAAGCTGCGGAAGCACAGGAAGTAGTACGTTCTGAACAGCTCAACCTTCTCACGCGTTTCTTGTGTAGTGATATCCTCGCGAGTCAAGGGATGGACACGGAAGGCGCTGCAGATGGTGGAGATTTCCTCCTCGGATGGGTTGAGCATGTCAAGCCACCAGACACCGCCTTCAGGACCAAGCTCGAAAAGGTCGCGGAAAGTCTCGCCAGGCATCAAGAGACCACCAAGCTCAGGTGCATGAATGGTCTCATCAATCTCAGATGAGAAGAAGGTCCATCGGTTGAGTGGCTGCTCGATCGTGCCCTCGGTCTGACGAAGGACTTCATCAGAGTCAGGATCAGTCTGCTTCTCATTCCCGTCGGTCTGAGCGACATTTGCATCCCTTTCAGCATCCACAAAATAGTCATCTGGCTGGCCTCCTGATGTCAAATAGCCGTCGCGAGAAGGAAAGATGCGCTTCTTGGGCACAGTCTCCTTGGTAAACTTTGGCATGAAAGGATGTGCGACGGGAGTCTTGGTGTGCGTTTGCGATACAAACTCCTCCAGATCCTCGAAGTCAATTGTGTATGTGTTCGGTGGCTCTTCGGGAGGAAAGCAAACGTCCTCTGCGGCCGAGCTTCGTCGAGATGCAACATCAGAGCGCATGCGACCAGCATCATCTTCGCCGAATGTTGGTCGCCTCTTCGACTTGACGGAGACAGTGCGATGGAGCGAAGCCTGCGCGGATGGCGCTCTGCTGTTGACTGTGCCAGATCTACCACGTCTTGGGCCCGGCGCAAATGCGTCTACAGAATTTGGTGGCGAAGTCGAGTGGTCCGACGAGGCATTGGATCGGATGGAGTCATTGTCGCCTCGATTGTGTGCTGGTCGTCGAAATGTGGTACGTCTCGCAGCGATCGGACTAACCGAGCCTCGTCGCTCTGCAGTGCCTCTTCGCTCGCGATGCCAATCCTCGTCCGGAGATCGCAACTTTCCTGCTGAGCGGCGAGAGTTGCTGCTCTTGATACTTCTTTCGTCATCTTCGATCGCCTGCTCAAAGTCTCGTGCGATAGAGCCCTGGACCTCAACGCCAGTCGGCAGAGTCAGTCTAGGCACTGGTGGTCTCTGCTCTCCATCCACAATGCTAGCCAGAGTACCTCGGCGTCCCTGGTTGAGGTAGCCATCGTTTGCAGGAGGCAGACTTTCTGGTTGAAATCGGTGGTCGTCCAAGTCCGGCTCGGGCGTGCTGTATCGCGTCTGCGACACCTCAGAACGCGGAGTGTGCATTGTGACGGTGTTTGTGGTACAAGTTCTCTTTGTTTTTGTGATATTGTTTCAACGCTGTTGAGTGACTTGGCGCAAGGTACGATGTTCCCTGGTCTGGAAAAGAGTCCTCCTACTCCGGTATATCCCTAAACGCTCGCAACCCGATCTCGGATCCTGCTATTTAGCCCATCGGTTCTAGTTTTGTTCGCTGTATGATCTATGACTGCGTTTGTCGCAATCTGGTGGGGTGCTCGGTCGGCGCAGTTATGGAGGTTGCTTGACGTCTCCCCCGTACACGAACCAAACTGGTCCGAGCAGAGGTCGGATGTGAGAGAAGGCTAGATCTTTAGGCCCCGCCAACTTGGTGGTGTTGTATGTATGGTAGCCGCTATCGCGAGCGTCGTTTGTGCGGTGCGGAGTGGAAAATGCCTCAGCAAGATCAGCCAGTTTCGGCGTCGGGTTGTTTTGACAGAGGTCGGTTAGTCAATGACTGCGCAGCATTGAGTCCAAAGATATTCCAAGAGACTGGTGGTGTCGATTGGTTGAGTGTTCTGCAGAGAAACGAGCGGTGTCGTTGGGGAAGAAAGAAAGAGTTAAAGTCTCCGCTTCAAGGATGAAAAAGCTTGATCGATTCACGACGTGCGATGTGCCCGCTTCACTCACGATGCCGTCGCATGCCGATGCAAGACATCCCAGCGATAATGACACAAAATCCGATTTCGGCGACAAGGAACCTACTTCTTCTTCCCTTGTTGACGATTCGTGCCTAAATAGCCTATATAGCCTGGTATCGTCTTGCATGGAGCTTGGCGTTTATCGACCTGTCACCTATCCGCATTTAGCTTCTGCGAACCGCGCCTAGCCCCGTCCGCCAGCTTCAGCTACAACAGGCACCACGTTCACAACACAACACACCCTCTCCATCGCAAAGTCGCAAACAACCATGGACGCCCTCCTCGAGCAAGCCCGCACAATCTACGAAGGCGAAATCGTAAGTGTTTTGCGCCAGCCAGCCAGCTCCTTTCCTTTCGTATATACATCCTGACACCTGGCTTCAGGACTTCAAAGGCCAACAACTCGCCGAGTACATCACATACGGCTTGCTGTCTATCGTGGGCGCAATCGCATTCCTCGCCGGCTTCATCTCGCAGAATATCTACCAAACGCTATATATCGGGCTCGGCGGCACGGCGCTCTGTTTCCTGATCGTCGTCCCGCAATGGCCTTTCTTCAACCAGAATCCACAACCGTTCTTGCCGTCGAGGAAGGCGTCTAGTGGGATTCAGGGTTTGACAATTGAGGTGGATGGGAAGAAAGTGAGCTAGGGTCATGCTTTGATTTGAAAGGAGAGAGAGATATGGAACTTGAGCATAAAGCGTGGTGTTATGGCGTTCGTACGACACCGGTCTCAATATTCTGCTAGCGCTTTGGGCTAGCATCTCAGCGACTTCAGTTGTCGCTCCTCAATGCAAGTCATGGTATCATCATGCGCCCCGGCTGTAAGGCACTCTTCTTGCCACGAAGCCGTCTATAGTATCGCATCCCCGATTTCGAACTCTTGCGCGTTTCTTTCTCCCCTCATCGTCCGTACTTCTGAAATTCCCAGTCGCGATTGTCAAGCGGGCATACTTGACGTGTCTTGAGCCATCGAGAAATGCAGTGGAAGTGGAAGGCGTGCTGTGCGTAGAGAAGATTGTCAGTTTAAGCTCTTCTTCAAGTCCAGGTTTTTGTGTCGCGTGACATACGTTGCAGATACCCCAAGCGACCGTACACTCCTCGCTCGTGGCAGAAGCTTGATTTGCTTGACAGTCGATACACAGGTCCATGATGTGGTTGCGGCAGATGGCGCAGTTGTCAACAACGATGTCCCAGGCCCAGAGCGCGACTGCGTTCCACTGCACATCATATCAGTACGCGGGCGCGCGCCTATTCAACTACAATCTTTCTCCTTCTGCATACCTTCTTCACTTCGAATCTCTTCTTGCCATCTGTATCGCCTGTGCTTGGTCCCGCCTTCTTGACTTTTGGTGCAGCGTCCGTCATCTCCACATCGGCCATGATTTCTCGAGATATTCAATGATATGTGGCAATTTCGGCCTGGATGTGCGATACTCGAGGGTGTCTGTGTCGCGAGAAGTGTGGAATATGAACTTATGAAGCTTTGAGAAGTGCGGGCCAGGTTCATCACAGCTGCGGCATGTGCTAAAGCTTATCGATAAGTAAGCAAGGCAACAACCCTAAGGCTCTTCTTCACAAAGAAAGCAGCAATCACTTTCATCTCACTTGTGAATTTGCAGAGAGTCGCGATCTCCTGTTCACAACCCTGATAAGATTTGTGCATTCTCAATGCAATTGAAACAATCACCAGCAACAGTAATTCATATTTTAAAAAACGCCATGTTGAATGCATAGGTATCTTGTCTATCGACTATCCCACCAAGCACCGTTGTATCCTTTTAGTCAACACCATCCAAGACATGCAAAACTCGCATTGTTGATGCCGGAGCTTAGTAGAGCACTCTGGTCCTGATCCGGCTTCCCAGATCCTCCAGCTTTTCGTACAAGCCCTTGATATCGCTGACATTCACATTCGAGATATCAGCCATGAGGTATGCAACATCGCCTCTCGAATCGGTCATCTGCTTGTCGACGTTGTGGTCTCCCAATACCTCGTTAACCTTTCGGAGCACACCAGGAACGTTCTTGTGGATGTAAATGACACGAGCGTGGTTGGGCTCCTCGATGGTCAATGATCGGAGAGTGACCTCTGGCATGTTGACAGCGCCCGCGGTGGTACCGAAGTTCACGTAGTTAGCGAGAGCTTCTGCCACCTCGACGCCAATTGCAGATTGTGCCTCTTCTGTTGAGCCTCCGATGTGCGGTGTGAGGATCAGGTTCTTGAGCCCACGTAATTGTTGGGCCCAGTCGTTCAGCTGTGCGTTGAAGTTCTCACCATTCTTGCCTGGTTCATTCGGATAGACGTCGAGTGCCGCACCTGCAAGCTTGCCGTTTTGCATGTATTTTATGAGCGCAGGAATGTCGACGACACTTCCTCTTGAGGCGTTCAACAGGTATGCGCCATTCCTCATCAGCTCCAACTCCTTCTCGCCGACCATGTTCTTGGTCTCATCAAGCTCAGGCACGTGAAGTGTCACAAAATCGGCACCTTGAAGGAGTGCTTGAAGAGATGGCACTTGCTGTGCTGTGCCCAGGCCCATGAGGTTTACGACATCATAGTAGATGACCTTCATGCCCAGTGATTCAGCGAGCACCGAGAGCTGTGCACCAACATGTCCATATCCAACAATACCAAGCGTCTTTCCTCTTACTTCCCAGCAGCCAGATGAGACTTTGTTCCACACACCATTGTGCATCTCCATGCTGCGATCGCTGATCTGCCTTGCCAAAGTGATGATCTCACCAATCATCATCTCTGCAACGGAGCGCGAGTTGCTGAATGGCGAGTTGAAGACAGCAATACCTTGCTCTGCAGCATACTGGAGGTCGACCTGATTTGTTCCGATGCAAAAGCAGCCGATCACGATCAGGTTCTTGGCGTGCTTGAGCACATTCGCTGAGAGATGCGTCTTCGAGCGGATACCAATAACATGCACATGTTGAATCTTCTCAATGAGCTGGTCTTCTGGAAGCGAGCTCTTCAGTGCCTCCACTTGATATCCCTGCTTTTTCAAGATATCTTGTCCGGTCAAGTTCACATTCTCCAGCAGTAGCACCTTGATGTCGGTCGTCTGGAAAGGCTTCAATTGTTTGGCGGAGGCCTTCGGCGGGCCACTGTAGCTGTTCTGAGGGCTGTGGAAGGTCAGGACTGGGCTGGTCGACAATGCGTCTGCAGCTCCAAATGAGCTAGAGACGGTTCGCTGCAGGTTGTTGTGGTCGGCATTGCGGACTGGGATGTCTCTGGCACTGGTAGGCATGCTGAGAGGATTTGCTGAAAGGAAGAATGTGTGTAGGGGAATAGGAAGATCTGAGTAGAGAAGAGTGGCACTTAAGAAACGTGTGTAGGTGTTACAAAGGAAGTATTGTTGGAGTCATAGTTGCTATTCGTCTTCTCACGCTACGCTTTGCTTTCAAGAAAATGCCGCCATCGCAATCGCCATCGCGGTTCCTGGCGATCGAGCGCGGCAATGGCGTCACCAGGCTAGCCGCATTGAGAATCGCCCACAGTACCCTGCATTTCAATCTTCTACCCCTTTACACCCCAACTTATGCGAGCACATTGTTGCCGTCCTGTTGTTCGACCATAATCAAGAGCTGCATCGACGACATACAAGGCCCAGACATGGCTCACAACAACACTTACAAAAGCTACAAAGCCGGCACAACGAAAGTCACGACATGGCTCGTCGACAACGCTCTTCGATGCAAAGCCGAAGTAGACCTGCCAAGCACATCACCGCCAGCAGCCGCGAAGGCCGGCAAGCCAAAGTACATCATTGCCGTGAATCAGTGAGTGTAGCCTGTGCATTCTTGGCAAGACTTCATGCCAGCCATTCACTCACATGACTACGATTCGCTGATGCTGCTGCTCTCACCACAGATACAAGCCAATGGCAGAGGCCATCTCCGCCTCTACTGATCCCAAGATTCGCGTTCCTCGAGCAATCCTCTCGCTTCTGCGGGATGTCATAACCTTGCGCAAACGAGCCGCCCAGTTTTTCAAGAAAATCACTGCGACTAGGTGAATGGAGACTTGTCATTGATCGTCATCGACACTTCTAATGAACGGTCAGACGTCGTCCTGCAGATGAGATCAAAAACGAAGGTCACCAGCACTTTATCTCCATTCTTGAGGATGTTCTCCGCACTCTGAGTCCAGGAAATGCCGCGCCAAACGCCTCCGATGCCACGGAGCTGACGAATCTATTCGAGGCATTGAACGTGGAAGAATTGCAGTCTGAGGCTACCGAGCCTCAAGCCAAGCAGAAGCCACTGGTCGATGCTGATTGCGAGCCCGAGCCCGACGATTTTGACCACGTTTTGGCCATTTTCGCATTCTTCGAAGACCTCCAAGCCTTGCGGAAGCATGTCCAGGCCTTGTGGCTAGACTATCGCTGTGGAAATGTGGACATCATGAGTGCCGCTGTCACGACTGATACGGCATTCAACATGGTCAAACGTAGCTGCAACGAGCTGATCTCTTCACCAGAATTTCATGCTATGAGACAGACCCTTCCCACCGATATGCTCGAGGCATTTGGTCTGAAAGGCAGTCCGGACTATCTCTTGCTATTGGCATTTTTGGTAGATGCCATTGGCGGCGATCCCCGGAAAGTGCCTGAGTGGGCTTGCATGAGCACCTCTAGTTGGCTTGCGAACTTTGCTGATGTCCTTCATCCTCATCGTGTGCCGGTCTTGAGACCTGGCCATTACGGCGTCTATGAGCCCAGACGAGACAGAACAAAGCTCTCAGACAAAGAGCAAGAGCGTGAGGTCTGTTAAATTTTATCATTCATTTGCTCGTAGGAGAGTCGCTGATCTGTGTAGGACTTGATTGTCACGATGGAACTCCTACCCGAGTTCGTGAGAATTTCACGCACAAGCGCCTACGTGCCGGCACAGGATGAACTCACAGCGGGTCTCCGCAAGATGATGGATGCTTGCAAGGCCGAAGCACTTCCAATGTATGCGATATTCTGTTTCGAGATATTGCTCGACATTCATCACGTCTTACGTGAGCACGCCTCACGGCCCTTCAGCCAATTGCAAGGTACCGGTAAGTGAAATGGCGCAGATCTTCGCGCTATCAGCGACAACATCGTATGAGAAAATGGCGGACGACGCTGAGCTGTGTACTACCCTCTAACCCAGAAGGATGCGCTAACAATAACACTTCATACAGCAAAGCGGGTGGTCGATACGATTGACGAATACTTCCGGCTATCTCGCCACAAGTTCATCGAGACTTGGTCTCCTCAGAACGATGAATACCTACGAATGTTGAGCTCTCAAGCAAAAAACTGGGTTCTATCCGACATGCTTGCAAAAGTCCCTGTCTCAGGCCCCGGCGCTGAAGTCAAGCCGCAACCATTTCATCTCCTGAAAAACCACCCAGTCCTTGCAGGTCTCATGGTCTTCAATCTTAATCTCCAGCTTCAAGACGTTGGTATCACACTTTGTAACGCGTGGGGCTCGGTCTTGTATCCCGCTCATCTCTACAATGCTGTTCGCCAGAGCACTGATGTAAGTTGATTCAGACGAAGATTCGGAGTGAGGGAGGAGGGAATAGCTGACTGCTTTGATAATGCTTAGATCGACTTGACTTGGAAGGATATGGAATATTTGCTACAGCTCCACACCGCCAAACGTCTTTTCGTCGGCGCTCCTCCCACAGAGCCCTCAGAGTACCACAAGCGCTTTCTCCTGGCTCTCGGCGGCAGCGCAGTAAACTTTGCTCGTAATCGTCGTGCCGGAGGCCGCTCTATTATTGTTGAGTCGAAGAGAGGCCCACGAGGCCTCAAGACGACCACACCTGTGCGCGATGCTTTTGAGTCAAGATACGTCCGGAACGAGACTGCCGCACTCACGAGACCCAAGCTTGTTGCAATGCTAGCAGTTGCTACCAAAGCCGAACGTGTAGCGCCACCGTCCATCGATCTACAAGCCTTCTCTAAGGAAGTTCTTGCTCAGCAGCACTTCACTGCCATTCAGACCTTACAGATCGTGCGGGAGAGTGTTGCCGGCGAAGAACTTCACCTCCTATTCAACTACTTCGACATGCACTTCCGCGGCTGGAAGCTTCTCGGTACCCTTCAAACACACTTGCATGCGCAGATGGTGAATTATTTCGGCTCGAATTGGATCGAAAATGAGTATGAACTCCCCTACATCGTCGGCTATATCTTCGAAGTCGTTCGAGGCTCCGCACGTGTGGCGGAGGATCTTCGACTGCAGAATCATGGAAGCCAGCTTTTGCACAAGGCAGGTGACGTCCTTTCGACTTGGCTGGGAGAGGAGTTGTCGAAGAACAGCTCGAGTGGTATCATGCAAGCGAAGGCTCTGACTAGTTCGATCGTCTTCGCATATCAGAATGGACTGCTTGAGAGCTTGGCGCAATAAAGCTGGCTATGCACAACGAATCAGCTCCATCGGCATCCCGATGGCGTATGAATGCCATGAAACTCACACAACCGCAACCCGAATCTCATCTGCTGTAGAAGCGCACCTTCTCTCTTCTCAGTCACCATATTCCCTTGGACACAGCATACCGGACGGCGAGGGGCCACGTTCCGCATTAGAAATCCAGGACTCTTCCCTCGACTGTAAGAAGAAAAAACCTATAGCTACTGCTGCTGCTAACCGTCTTCCCAACCTGCCACCGAAACTCCTCCTGGAAATGCTCCATGCTCAAAGTATTCGACATGGAGAGAGACCTCTCATCGCGACCTATATAAAATTTACGACATCTTCATCAAAATCCCCCAAGAAAACTCTTAAGCTATCAATTGATTGCTACTTCCAAGCAGCCATCCATTCACAGTGCTCGACAGATATGTATCTGGTGGTGCTACAGCTCACTCCCGATTGCAGCCGCTTCTAGCTCCTGGCTTTTCATATCAGTCGAGGCAGTAGATCCATCTCGTGGAAAGGAAATTCCGAACAGGATTCGTTAGTAATGATCAGACGTCTATGGACCGTTCTAAACGATGAATTCTGGAGAAGATGATGCATCGTGGCGGCGGATACCTTGTCTCTCGCGGCTTTCGAGATACGCGTGATTGCTATTCGAATGCCGGCCGCTGCTGGCCTTTGGCGAAGTCCGCTGCTCTGCGACCCCATATGGGCTGGACGGAAGCTCAATGCATCCATCACAAGTTCCGAGTCATTCTTGTCATTCTTGTTGGCCTTGGCAGGGATGAACTTCGGCAATTGATGGGATCCTACAGTATGGTAGTCAAGTTATGCCATCAAACTCCGCCAGCTCCACGGAGTCCGAAGTCGTCAAAGCAGTGTGAATTGCTAACTCTTACCAATATCAATAACCCAACGTGTTCCTAAAATTCCTGATAGCATAGCGCGTAGGGCTGACTTCATTCCAGCATCGCTAGCGATTACCGTTCCTCCGTAGAACGTCTTGGCCTTTCTTGTCGACTTCCTAGTGCAGTCGTCCTATCACTTGGCGTGCACGCTTCACAGCCACTATAAAATCCGACTACTTTCCTCCTCTCAATTCCAAGCGAAAGCCGGCCAGCGGACACGAGAAAACATGATCCTTCTAACAACTTCCACAATCCTACTCACAATCTTGACGGCCGGGACCAGTCTCGCAAAGACAATTTACACCGGCGATACATTACAAGGCTACCCGGTCATTTCGCAATTAGACATCACCGATGTCCCTTACAACACCATTTCAAGATTCTGGATATCTCCGGGTGCAGGACAGGGAGGACTAGCCTTTTTTCTTCCGATTTTTGTGGCTCGGGGAACGGAAGAGTCTTCGAATTTTGGGAGGAAGTTGTCCTTCTCAGCTTCGATACATGGAGATGAACTGAACCCGGTGGCGATTGTCCAGAAGATTTTTGCGGGCTTGAATGAGACTGTGGCGGCCGGAGGGTTTCATGGGACTGTGATTGGTCTCCCGACTCAGAATCCGCAGGGGAATTTTTTGAATCAGAGGAATTTTTTCACGAGTTCTTCGAATGGGTTTTTTGTCGATCTCAACAGGAATTTCCCTGGGGAGAGGATCGAGGATGGTGGGAGCTTGGTCCAGTCGTATACCGCCGCGATCTGGAATAATGTCTGGGGAAATACCTCGAATGTCGATGTTGCGGTTGATTTTCACACGCTGTCGACAGGATCCAATGGTCCACTCTGGTGCTATGCCGATTATGCTGCTCCTGGTGTGCAGCGTATTGCTGAGTTGCTGGCTCCGGATATGATCAAGATCGATGCTGGGGAACCGGGATCTATTGAGACCACTTGGGTGCAAGCTGGGGTTCCTGCGATTACTGTCGAAACTGGGCCAGCGAATCTCTGGAATCAGACCCTCATACAGCGAACTGTGGACTTTGCATTCCGGTTAATGGACGACTTGCAGATGACGAATGGCGATACAGCTCTGTCCAATTTGTCAGAGACGTTCATTGCCACGAATTTCTCTGGTCCAAGTGTGGCATACAGCGGATGGGTGGAGATGGATGTAGGCGTGCTTGATGATGTGGAGGAAGGCCAGGTTATTGGCAGAGTGTACAACTCTTGGGGCGACAAATTGCAGGATCTGACGTCCGATGTGACCGGCCGAGTGCTGACTGTCCTTGTCGACCCGGCAGTAGAAGCTGGCGCCGGAGTGGCTACCATCGGATACAATGCAACCAGAGACAGCTGATAGCGGTACCGAGGGGAAATTGCGTCGCATACAGTAAAGCACCAATCAGATCGGTACATGATCATTCCCGAGTCCAACATTAATCTGTCTCCAGCTTGCACCAGGAGAGTTCCTCTCTCGCAGTAAGCTTAAGGTTGGGATGCTCGAGCCGAGCATCATTGGTCTCGTGGAGAATGAGTTTCTAGAGTCGAATGCAGTGGTGATCTCGACGCCAGCGGGAGCCGCTCGGTCCAACGCTCGGGCCCTTGATGTGACAAGAATTCATTGTAGAACCACTGGAGTCTGCCAAGGGAAGCGCTCAGCAATCTCTGGTTGGAAATGTTGATGGGCTTCAGAAACATAAGGTGAAGCAGGGCACGTGAGCCGCCGATTGTGCGTAGAAATCGGCGACTTGTTATCTAGGGCGGAAAGAGTAGTATAAACTCGCTATATATATAGCTCGTATCTATATAATAGGACGCTATATATAGTAAGATACATTCGAGCGGCTTAGGGATATTCTAGCGAATATACGCTCGACTACGGTTAGTAAGTACTATTACTAGTTCTATACCGTTCCGGAGGTCCTAAGGAATAGTTTACCTAGTAAATAGGCTAGTATATAATATATCGAAACAAATTTAAAGCGAGATATATCGAACGTAGAGGCCTATGCCTAATCTTTATACCGAAGAATCTATTATAGTAGGTACAAAACGCCGGGCCTATATATACTCCTATAAGACCGTAGATATCTTATAAGAAGGGTATGTTAGTAGGTAGATAGGGTAGTAGTAGGTACAAGTAGTATTCGATAAGGAGCTAGGAGGAGAGGGAGGAAGGTAGGCAAGTTAGCCTATTGCTAAGCGCCAAGCCCTGCCTAAGGCATTAAGACCCTAGCTTCACTCGAGCCCGGTTATATGCCAATTATATATAACCTCTTTAGTCCTAACATACGCTTCCCTTCTAAAGGCCGCGCCCTCGTAGCTAGTCTTTGTTCTAGTCTTAACCTCTATTACTACTAACTTAGTAGGTCTAATAAGCCGCTTAGTCTGCGCTAAATTAAACGTATAACTACCGATTATATAACTATGTCAAACCTTACCTCCTATATAGCACAATGTCTAACTCTAACTGCGCTATCCCTATATATAATAAACTATAAAGTAATATGTATCTATAAGAATTAAGGGCCTTCGACTAATTATAATACGAGCGCGTCTTCTCTACTATAATAGATAGGCGTACGAGGTATTGTAGCCCTGCCTCCGCTCTAAGTAATGTCGTACCGAGTTCTTTACGTCTACTCTTAAAAGACCTAGCAATGTCCGCTCTCGAGGGTTTATCCGCTTCCGAGGGTTATTATTTACTATCGTAGTTTTACTAGCCCAAATTAGTTAGGTTTAGCAGCCTTTAAGTGTTAACTAATTATATCTTTTTAAAAAACTCAGTTCTTCTAGTTTCTATAGGTAAAGGCTATTATAAGTGTAATAGTTAAGGTTCGCCTCGCTTAAAGGGTCGGAAAGATCGAGAAGTAACCTATTATCCGTAAGATCGACCCTAGCTAGCTTAGCTCTATAGTTTTTGCCCTTAGTTAGTCTATTAGTCGCTTAATCTTTTAACTTAGTTAAAGTTTTGACTCGGCCTTAAAGTTTTGATTAAAGTTTTAATTAAAGGTACCTTAGGCTCGTAGTATAGGTAAGGTTGTCTTTATAAGTATAGTAGCAATAGTAGGTAATGTTTAACAATAGTAGCGCTAGTCGTCTTAGCGCTAACTTCACCTTCTTCTAACTTCCTTCTTTAACTAATAATAACTCGGCAATACTATTACTAATATAGCCGTGTCTGTCCTTTCTTAATAGTAATATACTCTGTAATACTGTTACTAATATAGCCGCGCCGGCCGCGCCGTCCTCGCCGATTACCTAGGCCTCGAGGCCTCGATAGAATAAGGGAACAAGAGGGGGACCTAAATACTAGGAGAAGGGCCCTATAAGGCGCGTTAGTAGAGAGGCAGTTTCCTAAAAGAGTAGCGGATAGTTGGCGCGTTATAGCGCGCTTGTTAACACTCGGTACGCGTTTACTATAGTAGTGTAGTCTTATTGTCCTAGTTTGCCGGCCTCTAATTAGTTAGCTAATAGCACCCCGGGGGTAGCATTGTTCCTAGGCGACACTATAGGCCCTTAGCCTTCTTCTTGTTCTTTGCACTAGTCTAATACTTATCTAATAACTTAGTTATATCTTTAAAAGAACCTTTAGCTTCCTACGAGTCCCATTTAGGCGAATAGCCTTGCTACCTTAATAGGTACTCCTTCTTGCCTTGTCTAGTCCGGTGCTTTAGGATACGTTCTATAGACTATAGTTCTTTACTATTAGCTAGTATGTCCTCGGATTTAGTAGGTGCTTTATCCCCTTCGCGTAGGTAGTACGGCTTAAGGAGGGATACATAGAAGGTGTTATAGATAGTATAATAAGGTAGAAGCTATAACTAATAGGCCTAGGTGCCCCTAGGTTCTCGGATACGGAAAGGGCTAATATACCTTAGTACGAGTTTGGGCCTTGTTTTGCTATTAGGCGAGGGGTGTTTGCGGATACGGAGGTTCTTTATACTAAGCATAACTAGGTCGCCTTGCTTAAAGGTTATTAGAAGGTAGTGTTTGTTATAGTAGGCCTTCTAATAGGCCTAGGCCTTTGCTAGTTTGTTAGCTATCTTAGCGTGAATTTCTCGCATCTTTTAAACCCTCTTAATAGCCGCTAGTGTTTTAGGTTAACCCGCTTCCCTTTCCTTACGCTCGGCCTCGAGCGATAGGGGGTCTTATAGCATAGCAGCGTTCTAGCCTATTATAGCGAAATAAGGTAAAACCTTAGTAGATAAGTAGACACTGTTGTTGTATACGAATTCGGCTAGTTATAGGAGGTTAACCTAGTCGTTAGGGTTCTTATTAATATAGCTGCGTAGGTACTACTATAGCGTAGCATTTTGCCTCTCGGTCTAGCTATCTGTTTGTAGATAGAACGCTATAGATAGGCGATGCTTAAGTCTTAGCTATAGGCATATCTTACTCTAATAGTAAGATGTAAATGTCGAGCCTCTATCGGAGACTATCCCTTTAGGGGTTCCCTAATAGCTATAGAAGATGTATTCTATAGTGACTTAGCTAAGTTAATAAGCTGTCTAATTCCTTCTAGCAGGGATGTAACGAGCGCCCTTAGTAAATCGGTCTACGACGACT